>NC_090731.1:176969134-176971634 GCF_036898095.1 Palaemon carinicauda | reverse complement strand
AGCTTGAGACAATTATCAATTAACACTAAAGTATAAAAATGATATATTAAGCGGAAATAAAGGCAAGAACTTTGTATTATTATTGATATGTATGATGCCAAACATCGATTATAATGATTAATGAAGACGATTGATTCGCAGTTTTGACATAATGTGTAAAAGATCTACATCAGTAAAAATGATAATCAATAGGATCAACTAAAACCACTGCATAAATAATAATAATAATAATAATAATAATAATAATAATAATAATAATAATAATAATAATAATAATAATAATAATAAAATTTCTAACTGGAAAGCACCAGGCACAAATGAAGTCCATGGCTACTGGTTAAAAAACTTTAGAGCCTTACATACAAGAATAACAGAATAACTCCAGCATTCTATGTGACACCACCAAACACCTGATTGGATGACCCCATATATGACTTGTCTAATTAAACAAAAATTAAAAAAAAATAAAAAATAAAGGCAATATAACAAGCAGGTACAGAGTAATCCTCTGTCTACCAATAATCTGGAAGTATAAGCTGCTTAATGCTGTATATTTAACTGGAATGCAGAAGTAAATGCAGATGCACAACAGACAGCAAAAGATAGCAAATAAAGGAAAAGCAACCAGAGTATGGAATGGACAGATTAAAAGAAAGCCCTCGACATGATACCATACTCATGGATAATATAATACCTAAAGATATAACGTGCACAGGACAATACTATGAACACGCTCAAAAATATAATACAAAATTGAAAATCATACTTACGTGTTCTGGAGATTGGTTTGCAGAGGTTATCATCAGGAAAGAAATCTTCCAAGGAGACTCACTATCCCACTATTTTTCGTAGTAGCTATGATTCTCATGACAGGACATGAAAATGCTCGAAGCGGGTACCAACTTAAGAAATGAAGCAGCAGAATAAACCACATGATGTTCATGGATGACATCAAATGTTCCAGAAAGATGCAAAGGAAACAGACTTTCCAATCCAGATGGTAGGAAGTGTATCAGGAGACATCAAGATGCACTTTGGAATATAAAAGTGTGCTCTAGATAGCCTAGAAAAAGAGAAAGCAACATAGATGAAAGATTGTGTTAACATCGGAAGTAGAGCACTAGGACAGTACCTTAAGACCAATGAAGATGAATGGCTAAAGAATGCTTGAGAAGTAATCTTTATAAAGGAGGATGAAGAACCACAAGTATATATGGAGAGAACAGAAAAAACAGGACTAGCAAAAAAAATGAGAAAAAAAAACAATACATGGACAATTCCAGTAAGGAAACATGGCAGCAGCTACAGAGAGGACAATTTAGGAAGGAAACTAAAGGGATGAAAATGTCGACACAAGATCAAACTTTAAGAATAAGATATATTTACCGAGTAATGATCAGGCTAAACTACCCTGGGACTACAGCATAAGGACAGACACAGTGATACAATCTTATCGACCAGATCAGACAACGGAAAAAGTATCACTCACAGATTTCATTTCACAGTAGGAATCGCGAGTGAAAAATAAAAGGTAATAAAACAACGATATAATATTATCAGGACTTTGAATTGAATTGAGAAAACTATGGAGTATGCAAGCAAAAGTGGTACCAATAATCACAGGAGAACTAAAGACAATGCCTTAGTCGTTAGGAAGGTATATTGAGAAGGGAGGAGGCGATTTAGTCCCAAGACATGTGTACAAGAGTGTGCTATTTGAAACAACAAGTGACGAAGGTGATGGACTCCTAATGAAGCTAGATATAAACAGGAACACCACACTGTAAACCACCAAAGTCTGTAAACCACGAGTAAGTAAAAAAAAGTGAATGAGTAAATAACTGATGAAAAGGGCCTATGAACAATAATTATAACCCAAAATTAGTTTGGGTTTAGATATGATGCCAAACACAGTTGTCGCACACGATCCTCTTCCTTGGGGAGGGGGGGCCGCGAAAATTCTATGTTGGTTCCATACAGTCCCCCAGTCTTGTGATGAAAAAACCTTGCACATCGAAAAACTTGGATATAACCTCATTGGTAATCATAAGTCGTTTCTACATATGAAAAAAACGATGAAGTAAGAACCAAAATAACAGTTTTGGGGCTGTGAGGGAGGGTGTGTGTTGGCCATCGACAGGGTGCTTATTTAACCTTAAAATATCAGTCGCCAGTAGGGGAATATTAAATGAGGAAGTGAAATAGTATTATCAATTATATTAGGAATACCCTCTTCTATGATACTTGCTCCATGTGGTAACAGAATACTTCACTTACCTTTGATTAACTCTGTCTTCAGTGTAAATCATAAAACGACATTTCTCTCAATCATTAATTAATTTTTTATGAAAATATCAGATTATTGCCGGGCACGGTTCTGTGTTCCTTTATTGTCAATGGAAATTTCGTTATTCCATGATTCTAGCCAACATTTATGCTGTGTTATAAATCCAACCAGCGATTGATAATACATTTGATGCTCACAGATTTAAAGATATTT
>NC_090731.1:176954134-176964134 GCF_036898095.1 Palaemon carinicauda | reverse complement strand
TGGAGAAAATGCACTCTGAAGGGAGATGCCCCTCTATGTCCAGTAGAGTGTCTTAAGGTCTATCTTTGAAGAACTTCAGACTTCAAGAAGGGACAGCTCTTCCTAGGAAGAACCTAAAACAACTGAGGGCGAAACTCACCTACTTTATTCGCAGAGCGGATCCTGACAGTACACCCGCAGGTCACGATCCTAGAAAAGTTGCTTCCTCGCTGAACTTCTTTCAGCATATGGACTTCGATAGACTCCACTCATATACTGGGTGGAAATCTTCTAGAATCTTCTATAAACATTACGCGAAGCAAGTGCATGAAATAAAACACTTTGTGGTGGCGGCAGGTAGTGTTATAAAACCTGTCGTCTAGTGCTGCGAGGAACAGCGAACTGTTTGGTTCTTACCAGTACACGGGGTGAACAGGTATTACCATCTTTTATTGTAATACCCGTCAATGGAGATCACTACAGTGAATCTCGGACTGTTCTATATAGGGGTAGAATCTAACCTAATAACACAAGTGCCGTGTGAACATTCGTACACAGTGTTGAAACATATCCAACATCTAAATGAAATCAATCAAATAATTTCACAATACTGAGTGGCACCTGTGACTAACCCATATATGTATTTCTTCCCTTACAGGTTACAAATATATATATACCTTGAAGATGATGAATTGTCAAAGGATTCTATTTACAATAACTTAGTGGATGTGACAAATAACGGTAATGTCATATATATTAGGTCTGGAAGACCATATAAGGAACTAAGTCAAAGTAAGTCTGGTAAACTTCCATTATGACGATATGACTGAGCCCCAAAAATGGGTTTTGAGCAAAGCGAAAGATCTATTTTTGGGTGATATGGCCATGTCGTCCTGATGGGCCCTCCCTCCTTTCTAAAAGGAGTATACAACTATGTAACAAAGTCCCAACCGAAACTACTCTATCTGCGGCTATCCATGCTTAATTGCAAAAAGGAATAGTACGCCGTGGTAGTACTGGGAGGGGATCCACCGGGTAACCTTGATAACGGCTCCCCTTCAATTTCGCCACTCTTCCCCTTCAAAGTGAAAACTCTATTTGGGATGAAGATTGCTGTGTAGTATCAAGAAATACGTTGCCTGATATTATGCGATATCCTTAAGAGTTATATTAAAGATACTCGAGCCAGGAGTTAGAATTCTGGAGACCTGTGGTCAATTCTCTGGGAGTATCACTGTAGCCAAATATCCCTTAGAAAGCTACCTAAAGGAACCTTCCACCAGGATGACATGGCCATATCACCCAAAAATAGATTTTTCACTTTCCTCAAAATCCGTTGTAGCAAAGCGACTAAAATGGTTCTCCAGTAATTACAGTAGATAATCTTTATCACAAGAATTTGACCCAACTCCTGATTGCAAGTATAACAAGGTAAGCTCCATTCTAGGTATTTTTTTACATATTTAACGACAACTATTTATCATAATATAGCTCTCTCTCTCTCTCTCTCTCTCTCTCTCTCTCTCTCTCTCTCTCTCTCTCTCTCTCTCTCTCTCTCTTCTTAGAAATAAATAGATAGGTCTCTGCTGTATATTATGATCTTTGACCCATGATAATCATTTTCCAATATGAGTCATATGAATTCACTATCAGATAATATATTGCAAACACGAAGGAACTGGACGTTTAGACATCACTCATGAAGTACTGTATGAATGTCAATGAAAGTATTTTATCAAGAGGTCTTTTTGAAGCGAAAAGAGAATGAAGACAAAGATTTAGTTTTATTATATATTTGTGTTACGACAACTTATTCGAGATTAAACTGAATATCTTAGAAATACCAGCTAATCCTTGATAAATATTTTAGTTATAACATCTGCATTCCGTCATTTGCCTTGCATTGAGAAAAAAAAAATAATTCCAGCAATTAAAAGTTGAAATCGTTATTGAACATTAAAAAACACAATGAGACCATATTGACACAGAAATTATTTCTGTATTTTTTATTAAAGATATATATATATATATATATATATATATATATATATATATATATATATATATATATATATATATAAAACTGGCCTGAGGTTCCCTGTCTGCTGCTGGCTGGGCCGGCTGCCGACAGGTACCCTCATAATCATTAGAGTGTTCTTCAGTCCTCCCTTGACTGCCTTCCATAGCCCATATGCATGGGATATGGTTGGGTGGAAGCTCGAATATAATTCCCCCTTCCACTTGAACCCTCATTCGGGATGTAGGTCGGCAAGGCTGGGCCTTTGCCATCCAACCCTTCCTCTCTCTTTTTCTCTACCTTTCCTTTTACTGGGCCGGCCGCCGGCAGCTTATAGCTGTCGGCGGCCATGTTGGTTGTCTGTCGGCTGGCAGTTACTCTGCCGCCACTTGCCGGAGGTGTCGCTGAGCGATACCCCAAAGACAATAAACATACTATGACCAGTGGCCGGCAACTAAGTTGTCGGCCGGCAGTTGGCCACCCAAAGTATATATCTGAAGACAGTAACTGCCTTCAATAGCCCAGAATAGACCGGCATATGTCGGCATGGCCGGCATATGTCGGCAGGCCCAGAATATGTCGGCAGGGCCGGCATATGTCGGCAGGCCCAGCATGTGGCTGCAGGCCCGGCAGGTCTGGCGGCATACAGCCGCCAGTCAGTGCTGTAGCCCAAATAGTCTTTCCAACCTACAAGGTGCTTCATGGGCAGCCTATTGTGAGATCATCACATATAAGAGAATGATCCTCTCTACCACTTAATGGTTATCGACCATTAACTTACCCACAATATTGAACCTGGGACATTGTGTTAAGAAGACACTTTATATCAAATGATATTATCTTCCCATACAAAATTCTTTAAGAATTTATTGTTCAATATAGGAGGAGGTCATAGCAACGGGCTGGACAGGAAGCAGAAGCAGGTGTCTTTCCTATTTCTAGCTTACTCTATCCAAGCTAATATTTTTAAAAAATATGTATGCTGAAATCTGAGAATTTCACCGAATACTTATATGCTTTTCTTTCTTTACAGGAGAAGCATCCCGTGTGCGGGAACAGCTTTTGCAAGGTCCGTAGCAAGAACTTCTACGGCTTTGACGTGTGCAGGGCCCATGCTCGCTGCGCAGTCACCAAGGGGGCTCTCAAATACTGGTAAAAAAAGCTTTTGATGATCAAAAGTCTACTAAGTCAAGGGATGCAGCAAGGGACGCGCTGCGAAAATGGGTCAAAGGTTTTCAGAAGAACACCTCTGGCCCATACCTTCCTAATAAGAGGATGAGGGACTGTCTTTTCCCTAGGGCATCTGCAGATGCAATCATTCCCCAGGGTCAACCTGAGATTCCCCTTGTTCAGATTCCGGTAGAATCTGATGCTTCGGACACCAAGAAGGGCATCCAATTAGATGACAACATGTCGGTTGTCTCAGATGAGACTGAGAACAATCTCCTAGTCGAAGAACTGGAGGAAGAGGATGACGTACCTCCTGAGGCCGAAGTTGATAAGACCGATACGAATTCGGTATCATCAGCCACGGTGACAGAGCCGGTGCCTTCAAGTTCATCTACTGCACCCCAGTTAGATTCCATCATGAGTATGTTGCACTCGCTGCTGTCTATGGTGCAGGACATTCAGAAGAAATCGTCCGAGAAAGAAGCTTCTTTTCGGACAGAAATGTATCAGTTGGTTGCAACACGTTTAGCCCTGAAGAACCTAAATGTCAAGGATCTCCCCGCTTTCTCTGACGTTAATCCTTGGAGATATGCAGAGCATATGCCAATGTTGGGTGGGGGGGGGGGAGAGATCTTCCTCTCAGAGAAACTGGGCACTGTCCCAGTAGAGGAAATTGAGTTTTGGCCCAACAAAGGGGCCTACCAGGATTGCTATGTCCGTCTGAGGACGGAACCTGCATCCAAGGAGGAAACAGAGCCGAAGGAGACGATTGTCTTCGAACTGTCTAAGGCTCAGGCCTTATATACGACCACCTTGAAAGAGAGGGCTTTTACTAGCTCATAGGTGCCGGCTCTCAGCAAAAAGCACCCTTCCTTTATTGCTGACCCCAAACGTGCCTTCCCCTTTATGGACAAAGGGTTTAAGGTAGCCTTAAAGGCAGTTGAAGCAGGGAAACCTTGCCCTACACTGGAGGAGTGTAGACCCTTTTCCCTTGCTTTTCCATCAGATGATAAAGACTGGAAGGATGTTCATAACACCTTCACAGTTGGGATGCTGGAGGCAGATATTGCTGGACGACAGGTCGGCGAAGACCTCCCGAAGCTGTCGGAGTCTCTCCTGCGCAGGGAACAAGAGACTAAGGAACGTCTTGCTGCTTCTATATCTCGGACACCCCAGATACGTACATGGTCTTTGCCAAATCTCATTTGACGACAGTCACCAAGGACTTGTACAACTTTATCAAAGCCCGAAGGACTTGTAGAGAGTTCGTGTTAGCCTCCAATATCTGGGGAAAAGACCTCTTCCCAAGCGAAGTGGTCAAAGAGGTCATGGACAAAGCCGCTACGGAGAACAGGAATCTCCTCTCCAAATGGGACTTGTCCTCAAAAAGAAAATCTTCCGCTGACGAGGGTCCCCAGCCGAAGAATAAATCAAAACGACCAAGAGTGCCCTCTTGGCCCAGAAAACAGCAGCAGCTTCTCGTGGCCACAGTGCCCCAGACGGTGGCACAACCAACCACCACCTTCCAAATGGTGCCCCAAACACTGACGACCCACTTGCTGGTGTTCATCTCAGTTTTTGAAAGCCAATCGACGGCTTTTAGGCCGAAGTCTCGAGGTTCCTTTCGAGGATCCTCTAGACGCCCCTTCAGAGGTAGGGGCAACAAAGGTGGACGTGGCCAAGAGGGCAAGTCCTCCAACCAGCACTCCATTGGAGATGCTATCGGTAGGAGGGAGACTTCTCCTCTTCCATATCGTTGGACCTTTGATCCCTGGGCCCACAGCCTAATCTAGAACGGACTAGGGTGGAGTTGGAGCTCAACTCCACCAAACTTTCCTCAATTCTTCCAGCATTCAACCGCCATTCTGGAAGAATATGTTCAGGAACTCCTGAACAAAAGAATTCTAAGGAAGGCAAAGTCCATCAGATTCCAAGGAAGGCTATTTTGTGTTCCGAAGAAGGATTTGGAAGAGCTCAGAGTCATTCTGGACCTATCACCACTCAACAAGTTCATAGTGAACTTCAAGTTCAGAATGCTGACGCTTCTACACATAAGGACCATTTTGCCCAAACGGGCATACACAGTCTCCATAGACATGACGGATGCGTACTGGCATGTTCCAATCAACCGTCAAGTTTCCCCCTACATAGGGTTCAAACTACAGAAAAGAAAGTACGTTTTTAGAGCCATGCCCTTCGGTCTAAACATAGCCCCAAGGGTATTTACCAAGCTTGCGAATGCAGTCATTCATCAACTACGCCTAAAAGTGGATCCAGGTAGTAGCGTACCTGGACGACTGGCTGGTGTGGGCAGCATCCGAGGAAGAGTGCAGGCAAGCCTCCAAGCAAGTGATCCAGTTCCTGGAACACATAGGATTCAAGATCAACTTGGAAAAGTCTCGTCTATCTCCAGCTCAAAACTTCCAGTGGCTGGGCATCCACTGGGACTTACAGTCACACTGCCTTTCCATTCCATCAAAGAAGAGGAAAGAGATAGCAGGATCTGTCAAAAGACTCCTTCAATCCGACAGGATATCAAGAAGGCAACAGGAGAGAGTGTTGGGGTCCCTCTAGTTTGCCTCAGTGACAGATCCAATATTGAAAGCACAATTAAAAGATGCATCAGGAGTTTGGAGAAACTACGCATCAAACGCTCGAAGAGATCTACAAAGGCCGATTCCAAATCGTCTGCGATCACTACTCAAGCCATGGTCGGAAGCTAAGAACCTGAAGAGCAAGGCACCTCTGAAACCACCTCCACTGGCAGTCACCGTTCACACGGACGCATCAAAAGAGGGGTGGGGAGTTCACTTTCATCATCGGAAAGTCCTAGGAACCTGGTCTCCCCTCTTCAAGTCCTTCCACATCAATTTTCTGGAAGCTATGGCAGTTCTTCTCTCTCTGAAGAAACTGGAACTTCGCTGCTCAATCCACATCCGTCTGGTTCTAGACAGCAAAGTTGTAATGAGATGCCTAAATCGACAAGGCTCGAGATCGCCTCACATAAATCAAGTGATACTGGCCATCCTCTGTCTAGCGAAGAAGAAGAGATGGCACATGTCAGCAGTCCACCTTCAAGGGTTCCGCAATGTGACAGCGGGCGCTCTATCCAGGGTCAACCCGATAGAGTCAGAATGGTCCTTAGACGCAAAATCATTCTCCTTCATATTATGCAAAATCCCACGACTGCAGATAGACCTCTTCGCAACGAGCGACAACAAGAAGCTACCCCGGTATGTAGCCCCGTACGTGGAGCCTCTAGCGGAAGCGACAGACGCAATGTCCCTAGATTGGAACAGGTGCTCCAAGATCTACCTGTTCCCTCCAACCAACCTTCTGCTGAAAGTCCTCGACAATCTGAGATCCTTTCGGGAGATAGCAGCATTAGTGGCCCACAAGTGGCCCAACAGTGTTTGGTTCCCTTTAATAACGGAACTACGCCTGAAGCTGATCCCGTGGCCGGACCCAGTTCTGACTCAGCAAGTGCAGAAATTGACTGTCTCAGCTTCATCAGAGAAAACCCAGAACCTTCTTCTCATGATTTTCTTGCCCTAGCGGTCAAGAAACGATTCGGGATTTCTAGGGACAGTATTAACTTTTTAAAAGAATACAAGTCAAAGTCAACAAGAAGACAATATGAGTCTTCCTGGAAGAAATGGGTGGCCTTTGTCAAGACGAAGAAACCTAAGAAGATTTCTACTGATTTCTGCTTTTCCTTCTTCATCCATCTTCATGAAAAAGGTTTAGCAGCCAACACGATTACTACATGTAAATCTGCCCTAGCCAGACCAATCCTATATGCCTTCAAGGTAGACTTTTCTAATGAAATCTTCAACAAAATTCCAAAAGCCTGCGCTAAAATTCGGCCCGCAGCTCTTCCAAAGCCCATTTCATGGACTTTGGATAAGGTTCTTCACTTAGCATCAACTCTGAACAATGAGGATTGCTCGCTGAAAGACTTGACTCAAAAGGTGATATTCTTATTTGCACTAGCCTCAGGAGCAAGAGTTAGCGAAATAGTGGCCCTCTCGAGGGATGATGGCCACATTCAGTTCACAGATTCCGGAGAACTGAACCTCTTTCCGGATCCGACGTTTCTCGCCAAGAACGAGCTACCCACTAAAAGATGAAGTCCCTGTAGAATCTGCCCTCAGAAGGAAGAAGCATCCCTCTGCCCAGTGGAATGCCTAAAGGTCTATCTTCGTAGAACTTCAGACTTTAAGGGAGGTCAGCTTTTCAAAGGAGAGACGTCCGGTTCAATATTACCCTTGAAACAGTTAAGGGCGAAAATCACCTATTTTATACGCAAAGTGGATCCAGACAGTACACCCGCAGGTCATGATCCGAGAAAAGTTGCCTCGTCTCTGAATTTCTTTCAGACGATGTCGTTTGAAAGCCTTCGGGCTTATACTGGATGGAAGTCATCCAGAGTTTTCTTCAAACACTATGCGAAGCAATTACAGGAAATAAAATTTTCATGTGGTGGTGGCAGGCAGTATTATAAAGCCTGCTGCAAAGAAGAGTGCACTAAATGGGACTTTTAGTGAAGGGTGTACATGATAGACTCGTAAGACATATCATGTCGAGTATTGTATTTAGTGATAACACTATTGACTGTTCTCTCTACACAGGTGACATTAAGCATAATAGACTGACACAAGTGCCAGGCATACTTATATGCACAATGTTCCTAGTAACAACAGAATACATAGCAAAATTCTATATTGCCCTTAGAGTGGCTAATGTTTTCCTTTTCAGGTGAAACTTATATAAACTCTGTTATTACTATTTATGCTGTTATGCAGAATTGTTCTGCATAAGATGTAATTGAATACATCCATGATTTCTATTTTTGTAATAAACAATAGAAGGAATTTTTGCGTCTCTTTCGCCTCAAACATTCTAGATTAAGAATAAAGTCAGAGCATCCTTGATTCTTTTAATATTTAAGGAAATATTGGGGAACTAAGGTTAAGACTGTTCCAAGCAAACAGGTAAGAACTAATTGTAATAAACTGTTTATTTTACTGAACTAAGGTTTCCTACACGTATGTAAACCTGTCTGTCTCTTTTCAGCCAGACTTGGGAGGTATCAGTAACCTATACAGAGATATACCATTTAAGTACAAACTATACTTTATGCATATGTTGACACTAATATACAAACTGTTTGCTAGATTGTTCCTTGAACTCACAGTCCTCGAGTTTTTTCCTAGAGTCTACCCAGACTTTTCCCTGTAGGGGGCAAGAAGAGGTGACATAGTTTATGATCAGTTGATTGATGTATAACGGTAACATCAAGTGTCTCTAGGTCTAGAGGACCAAATAGGAAATATTTATCTCGAGATAACGGCACTATTGAAAATCCACAGATACATTAATGCTCTGGTAAACTTCCATTAGGACGACATGGCCTGAGCCCAAAAAACGGATTTTGAAGCGAAGCGAAAAATCTATTTTTGGGTGAGGTAGCCATGTCGTCCTGATGGACCCACCCTCTTATTGACAAAAGGAGAATGAGTCCCTCCCTATGGTACTGTATCTGCAACACCTACAAAGCTACAAAGAATGGCTTTGTGGCGCCTCGCGTGGCGATTCGGCGCACTATTTACAGTACAGTAGGAGTGTCGAGAGCGTTGTCTCTTTTACGACTCTCCTATATTCTTGCCACTTTTTCCCTCTCGAAGCGCAAACGCTATTAGGGGTGTGGATAGCTATGAGACGTGTGAAGAATACGTGCTCTGATTACGCGATATCCAATTTTAAGGGATATTCGCTCCAGGAGTTAGAATTCTGGATACCTTTGGTAAATTCTCTGGGATATATCACAGAGGTCAAATATAACCTAGGAACCTACTAATGAAGGAACTCCATCAGGACAACATGGCTACCTCACCCAAAAATAGATTTTTCGCTTCGCTCAAAATCCGTTATATATATATATATATATATATATATATATATATATATATATATATATATATATATATATATATATATATATATATATACAGTAGTTCACTGCAAAACACACGCCTCAGACATGTCCTTCCAATTGCTTTGATTATGGTCTTGCTGTGGCAGTGTTCGCCCTCAAAGTCTCTTAGTTCGTCAATCCATCGTCTTCTCTTCCTTCCCATACTTCTTTTATAATCTCTAGAGACAAATTCTGTTATTCTACATGTCCATCTATGGCCTGTCGTTCTCATTATATGACCTGCCATTTTCATTTTACTTTTTCTTATATGTTGTTAGAATATACTATACCTAATTTTTTTTTTATCCACGTTTTTCTTTTCTTGTCTCTTAGATTTATTCTTAATATTATTCTTTCCATAGGTCTTTCAGTTTTAGAAGAGACTCTTCAGCTATGGTATGCAGCTCTTCTAGGAGAAGGACACTCCAAAATCAAACCATTGTTCTCTAGTCTTGGGTAGTACCATAGCCTCTACAACATAGTCTCACACTGTCTTGGGTTAGAGTTCTCTTGCTTGAGGGTACACTTGGACACACTGTTCTCTCTATTTTCTCTTCCTCTTGTCTTGTTAAAGATTTTATCGTGTATATAGGAAATATTTTTTATTTCATATTGACAATATTCTTAAAATATTTTATTTTTCCTTATAACCTTTCCTCACTGGTCTATTTTCCCTGTTGGGGCCCCTGTGCTTATAGCATCCTGCTTTTCCAACTGGGGATGTAGCTTACCATTTAATAATAATAATAATAATAATAATAAGAAGAAGAAGAAGAAGAAGAAGAAGAAGAAGAAGAAGAAGAAGAATTATAATAATAACAATAGTAATAATAACTAGCTTACGTAATAATGCCTTA
>NC_090731.1:176929134-176939134 GCF_036898095.1 Palaemon carinicauda | reverse complement strand
CATATTAAGTTCGACATTTACCGGACTATTTGCATAATTTTTATTTTGATATTTCATCATCTTGTTTTTGTCGTCATTAAAGTTGTGTTTATGGTTATCCTTTTCACTTACCAAGACTTTACCCTTCTTTATCATTCTTCTTCCTCTATCCACCTACTGCATTCATGTGCTACTCTCAACAGAATCACTCCTTTGACCTCTGACATCTCTCTCTGCAATCTTAGATATTGGAAGCATGACTGAATGGGAGAACATATTTAATATTTGAACACTTTTTGCAAAAACTTTATTACATTCAGCTTATAGCTTTTTGTCTTTTATCATGAAGATATAAATGTGATCAAATCATCATCTCAGACATTCAAATTTCAGCAAATACAGTATATAAAGTAGAGGTGAAATTATTTGATTATGTAAACCCCTTTCCAAAATATTGAGGTATTTCCTTAATGTCTGTTTTTTTTTGGCTCAAGCTATGTCGTCCTGATGGAAGGTTCCTATTGGTAGCTTTCTAATGGATATTTGGCTACAGTGATATTCCCAGAAAATTGACCTTTAGGTCTCCAGAATTCTAACTCCTGGCGTGAATATCCTTAAAATTTCTCTCAAAGATAACTCATAATATCTTGGTACAACACATGGCAACCTTCACCCCGAATAGCATTTTCGTTTCGAAGGGGAAGAGTGGCGAAACGGAAGGGGAGCCGTTATCAAGGTTACCTTTCCTCCCGTACTATTACGAGTATCCAAGATGGCGCTCATTACTATTTCTGTAGCGATTTCGCACGTTGGTTTTCCCTGTTGATCTAACGTTTTTGATCGTTATTGTGAGGATTAATTATGTCATTTCCAGCTTCTTCTGCCTCTGGAAAGTTCAGTATTTATTCTTTACAGTGTATAATTTTTAGCTCCTGCTTCACAGAGAAATTAGTGTAATTTATTGTGTTATGAAGCTTGGCCGGTCACCGGAGGTGCCATGGGCGCTGTCGTTCGTTATGCACGCGTTATTTAGTTAGCAGAACGTCATTCCTGGTTGTAATAGCATTAATGAATTATGAAAGCTTTTTAGGCACAATTATACTAGTAAAGATATATTTATACATAAAATTTACTCTTCCTTATGTCGATAGTATACGTTAGAGTTTCGGTGATTTAGGTAACCGAGATCTCGCCACTCGCTAGGCTACCTAGCCTTTGCGCTTTAGTATACGTTTATACATTATCCCCGTTTACCCTCGTGTATCGTTTTATCAATTCAACGGGAGATAGTATATCTCCTAGAATTAGTTATATAACTCGATACTCATCTCCTGTGGAGATTTAAGGGTAATCCCTCCTTCCCTCTGAGTGCCGCCATAGGCGACAACCCTATCTGGTCTTGCCATAGAGTAGTTCACTCCGGCTTGACTATGCTAAGGTTTTCTGTCTCCCACCCTTGCCGGCAAGTATCCCGGCTTTGGTTTTCAACAGAACCTCAGAGTATTCAGTCTTTCTGCCGGCAGCCGAGCAGCAGCGCGAGTAGTCACTCCCCTGCCGGCTTAGAGCTGCCGGCTTAGGAGGCTAAGCCTCCATAGGCCGCACCTGAAGTGGTAGCATGATGCCGTCACCTTCTCCCCTGTGATGTAGAAGACTAGTCCTTTTTCGGCAGACCTTAGCCTGATAAACAGATATTCTTCTGCCGCCTAGGATGGCACCGATACTGAAACAAAGTTTCTCCCTTGTGTAGAAGTGGCGGCAATCCTGCCGCCTTCTTCCACACTTGATACAGGACCCTTTTCCCTGCCCCTCTCTGTCCTTTAGGGATGGCCTAGCTATTGCAATCCTGTGGCCGGCGTCCTACAATCTCACCGCTTGCTGGGTAGATTGTGGTTCCGGCCTAGCTCCTACATAAGCAGCTGTATAGTCACTCAGCCTTTCCCTTATGGAAGCAAGGCTCTGGGAAAGGTTGTGCCGGCTGTGATGGCTGCTGGTGGGAGACCCCTCTACTGTCAAGTGTTCTTCATTCCTCCCTTGGATTGCCATCCACATCCCTGAAGCCGGCAGTGACCGGCAACGGATCTTGGGGCTGGATGGAAGCATGAATGACACATTCTCCGCTTCCATTTGAACCCTCATTCTGGAGGAAGGCAGTAAGGTTAAGTACTTACACCATTATTTATTGTAAACATACATTTTGATAAGGCAGCCCTTCACTCCATGCTTTCTCTCTCTCTCTGTCAGCTAGTGCCGCCAAGTACTAACCCAGCCAGCAGCATGCCGACTGGATTGGTACCGTCCTGCCGGCTGGACCGGTGCCGCCAGGTACTAACCAGCCGGCGACATGCCGGACGGACCATGCCGCCAGGTGCTAGCCTAGCCGGCAACATGCCGGCAAAAATACAGTATATGATTATACAGTAGCCAGTATATTTGCAGTACAGTATATACTGCAGACAGAAAACTATAGTATATATGATACAGTAGTTATTTTCCAACATACCTTGTGTCCTTGCACATTCTATTCTTGAGACCAATCCTATATTGAAAGAAAAGATTTCCTTTAATACACTGATAGTTAATCAGTTAACAACTTACCCCCAAATATTAAAGAACTTAAGAAGGGTCAGTGTTAGTATACAATTATTCTATCCCTAGAGGTTAGAACCCTTCTCTTTGAGTTTGCCTGGATATGGAAACTCTATAGCTTTAATTTTGGGGGAGGTCACAGCACTTGGCTGGACAGGAAACACAAATATGTGTCTTTCCTATTTCCTTTCTAGTTTAACTACCCTAAGCTATAATGGTTAAAATATTAATATTAATATTTTGCATAATTTGCTTATCATTTGAGATAAACAACCACATACTCATTTAGTTTTCCTTTCTTTACAGGAGGACCAAATGAAGTGCAATGTGATATTCTGCAACCGCAGGAGTAGGGACTTCTGTGGTCACAAAGCGTGCAGGTCTCATGCTCCCTGCACCAAAACTACCGAAACCCTGCAGTACTGGGACCCCCAAGACTGCAACATATGCCAGACCTTGGTAACTGTAGGTTTCGACGACCCCAAGTCAACGGAGTCGAGGGATGCAGCACGAGCAAAGCTGTGTACGAGGGTTCCAGAAGAACTCTATGAGACCGTGACTACCTAAAAAAGGATGTGCGACTTGCTGTTCCCGAAAGCGGGTAGCGAAGCTGTCGTACCCCAAGCACGACCCGAACCTCCCTGCGTCCAGATTACCATCGAGATGGATGTCAGTGAGGTGTTGCAAGGCATGGACATCCACCAGGAGGAAAGGATGTCTGAAGTGTCCATGGACACTGAAAAGTATCTACTGAAGGGTGATCCCAAAGAGGAGTCTACTCTACCTCCGGATGAAGATGATGATGTCGAGTCGGAGTCCCTTCCGTCTGTGCCAGCACCTGAGCCGTTACCCTCAACATCTTCCTCTTCTGCCCCTCCATCAGGCTACATGAGCAAGGCACTGGCCCATCTTACGGCCCTAATGGAGAGCATTCGCAAGCAAGGCGAAGCTAGGGAAGCAAAACTCGAGAAAGAGCTCGTGAAGCTCGACCACCCGCCTCCCGAGTGTCATACAAGCGACCCAGAGTCCAAGACCTAACAGCCTGCTCCGAAACCAATCCCTGGAGGTATGCGGAGTTTGTGCCGATCACCAACGGCAAACTCTACATATCGGAGAAGATGGGAGCCATCCGCTAAATGGCATTCAGTTCTGGCTAAGCTTTAATGCTTACCCAGACTGCTTCATCTGACTGAAGCAGGAGCCAGCGTCGAAAGAGGAGACGGAACCCAAGGAGGTCATGGTATTCGACCACGAAAAGGCTCAAGCTCTCTTGTCGAGCAGCTTGAAAAAGGTGGGCTACACGAACTCTAAAGTGTCCGCCCTGAACAAGAAGCATCATAACTTTCAAGCTCCAGCTTCAATAGCATCAAAGGCTTTTAAAGCCGTTGCCAATGCAGTAGAGGGAGGCAAACCTTGTCCTACACTGGAGGAGTGTAGACCTCTGTCGTTAGCCCTGCCCATGGAGGATAAGGAATGGAAAGAAATCCACCTAACCTTCTCGGTAGGGAAGTTGGATGCAGATATCGCTGGATTACAGTTCAGCGAGAATCTCCCGAAACTGTCAGATTTTCTCTTGCATAGGGAGCAAGAGACGAAGGAGAGACTGACGTCATCCCTATCCCTACAGAACTGCATGGAGATGTGTGCAGGCCTAAAGAGCACCCCAGAGATGAATATGGTCATGGCCAAAATGCACATGGCCACCTTAGTAAAGGACCTGTACGGCTTTATGAAGGCCAGGAGAACATGTAGAGAGTTCGTGTTTGCTGCAGCAATAGTGAAACACAAACCCAGGAATCTGATAGCTTCCAATATCTGGGGTAAAGACCTCTTCCCAAATGAAAGGGTCAAGGAGGTAGTTGATAGAGCCACCACGGAGAATAGGAATCTTCTCCAGGAGTGAGGCATGTCATCCAAACGTAAGTCTTCCTCGGATGCGGGTCCGCAAGCTAAGAGGAAGACCAAGAGACCCAGACTACCCTCTCGGCCTGCCCAACAACAACATCCCACAGTCATCATGACCGCGGTGCCCCAAGTAGTTGCACAACCACAAACCACATTCCAGGTGGTGCCTCAACAGCTGGTTGCCCAGTCACCAGCATTCAACCCCGGGTTTGAGAAGCAAACCACTACCTTTCATCCCAAAGGTAGAGGCTCCAGACGGGGCTCATCAAGACACCCCTCACGAGGTAAGGGAGGATGCGGTCAGGGAGGCAAATCCTCTGGACAATCGAAGCAATGAGATGCTTCAGGTAGGAGGGAGGCTCCAACAATTTCAGGATCGTTGGACCTTCGATCCTTGGGCCCACAGCCCAATCAAGAACGGACTTGGAAGGAGCTGGAGCAAGCCTCCACCATCATTTCCTCAATTCTTCCAACACTCCACCACCTCATTGGAAGAATATACCCTAGAACTCTTGAGCAAAACGGTAATAAGGAGGGCAAAGTGCATCAAATTCCAAGGAAGGCAGTTTTGTGTTCCCAAGAAGGACTCGAACAAACTCTTAGTCATTCTGGACTTGTCGCCACTCATCAAGTACATCGAGAAAAGCAAGTTCAGAATGTTAACCCTTCATCATATAAGGACCCTGTTACCAAAAGGGGCCTACACAGTCTCAATAGACCTGGCAGATGCTTACTTGCATATTCCAGTCAACCGCCCACTCTCCTCCTACCTAGGATTCAAGCTACAGAAGAAATGTATGTCTTCAGAGCCATGCTCTTCGGACTAAATAATAGCCCCAAGGATCTTCACGAAACTTGCAGACGCAGTCATTCAACAACTACGCGTAGAAGGCATTCAGGTAGCAGCGTACCTGGGCGACTGGCTGGTGTGAGCAGCATCCAGGAGAGCTTGTCTGCAAGCATCCAAGAAAGTGATCCAGTTCCTGGAA
This sequence comes from Palaemon carinicauda, assembly GCF_036898095.1. Taxonomy (NCBI): domain Eukaryota; kingdom Metazoa; phylum Arthropoda; class Malacostraca; order Decapoda; family Palaemonidae; genus Palaemon; species Palaemon carinicauda. The sequence continues at coordinate 176,933,675 of NC_090731.1, read as the reverse complement.
CATCTGAGACTCAAGATCAACTTCAAGAAGTCTTGACTCTCTCCAGCTCAGGAGTTTCAATGGCTGAGAATCCATTGGAACTTGAAGTCACACTGCCTCTCCATTCCCCAAGAAGAGGAGAGAGATTGCAGGATCTGTCAAGAGACTACTTAAATCCGACAGGATCTCAAGACGCCAACAGGAAAGAGTACTGGGCTCTCTCCACTTCGCAGCAGTAACAGACCCAGTGCTAAGAGCACAGCTGAAAGATGCGTCAGGAGTCGGGAGAAGATACGCATCAAACGCTCAAAGAGATCTAAAAAGACCGATACCCACATTACTACGATCAATTCTCAAGCCATGGTCGAAGGCAAAGAACCTAAAGAGGGCTGTGCACTTACAACCACCTCCACCATCGATAACCATCCACACGGATGCCTCGACGGAAGGATGGGGAGGTCACTCCCATCATAGGAAAGTCCAAGGGACTTGGTCTTCTCTATTCAAGATCTTTCACATCAATATCTTGGAGGCCATGGCAATCCTTTTAACGTTGAAAAAACTCTCCCCTTGCGGATCATACCACATCAGGCTGATCTTGGACAGCGAAGTGATAATGGGATGTCTTAACCGACAAGGCTCGAGATCGCCCCATATCAATCATGTGATATTGGCCATCTTCCATCTGGTGGAAAAGAAGAGATGGCACTTATCAGCAGTTCACCTTCAAGGGTTCCGCAATATGATGGTGGACGCTCTATCCAGGGTCAAGCCGATAGAGTCAGAATGGTCCCTAGACGCAGACTCATTCTCCTTCATCTTAGAACAAGTCCCGGAACTGCATATCGACCTCTTCGCGATGAGCGTCAACAAGAAACTACCTCGATATGTAGCCCCATAAAAGGACCCTCTAGCGGAGGCGACCGACACCATGTCCCTCGATTGGAACAAATGTAACCGGATTTACCCGTTCCCTCCAACCAATCTCTTGCTGAAGGTCCTCAACAGGCTGAGATCCTTCCGAGGAACGGCAGCTCAAGTGGCTCCCAAGTGGCTCAAAAGCAACTGGTTCCCTCTGATAATGGAACTGAAGCTGAGAGTGGTCCCTCTACTGAACCCAACACTATCTCAACGGGTTCAGAAGTCGACTGTCTTCACTTCATCACAGAGAACCCAAAACCTTTATCTCATGATTTTCTCGCCTTAGTGGTTAAGAAAAGATTTGGGATCTCAAAAGCAGTATAGACTTCTTAGAAGAATACAAGTCCAAGTCAACCAGAAGACAATATGAATCGTCTTGGAAAGAGTGGTTGCTTTCGTTAAAGCAAAAGGACCAAAAGAAATCTCAATAGACTTTTGTCTGTCCTTCTCTATCCACCTTCATGAACAAGGTCTGGCAGCCAACACGATAACTACTTGTAAGTCGGCCCTGACTAGACCTCTTCTATACGCCTTCCAAGTGGACCTGACGAATGAAATCTTTAACAAAATTCCGAAGGCATGTGCTAGACTTAGGCCTGCAGCTCCTCCGAAGCCCTTTTTATGGTCCTTGGACAAGGTCCTACATTATGCTTCAACCGTGAACAATGAAGATTGTTCTCTTAAGGATCTAACTCAAAACGTTATTTTCCTGTTCGCTATAGCCTCAGAGGCTAGAGTTACTGAAATAGTGGCCCTATCCAGAAATGAGGGCCATATTCAGTTCACAGAAGTGGGAGAACTGAATTTTTTTTTGTGATCCAACCTTTCTCGCCAAAAACGAGCTACCCACTGGAGAATCTACCCTCTGAAGGAAGATGTCTCACTGTGTCCAGTAGAATGTCTAAAGGTTTATCATCGAAGAACTTCAGACTTCAGGGGAGGACAGGTCTTTAAAGGAGAAACTTCAGGATCAAACTTATCTCTAAAACAACTGAGGGCGAAGCTCACCTACTTCATTCACAGAGCGTATCCTGACAGTACACCTGCCGGTCATGATCCAAGGAAAATTACTTCATCATTGAACTTTTTTCAGTATATGGACTTTGAGCGTCTTCGCTCATATACTAGATGGAAGTCATCCAGAGTGTTCTACAAACATTATGCAAAGCAAGTGCATGAATTGAAGCATTATGTGGTGGCGGCAGGTAGTGTATTAAAACCTGTCGTCTAGTACTGCGTTGAACAGTGAATTTATTGGGACTATCAAGTTGGGTGAAAAGTTGTTAACACCTTCCAGTGCAATACCTTTTAAGTGAGTGTCACTGTGGTGACACTAAGGACTGTTCAAAATCTCAGGTGTGGAATTATACAGATAACACTTGTGCCGTGTGTACTTGTACACCGTGTTGATAGTATACAACGTTTACAGAAAATTATATTGGAAAATTTTACCAAATTTTCAAATTTCATAGTAGCACTAATCTTTTCTTCCCTTTTAGGTGGAAAATTTTTCTGTTTAAAGCTGTATGTATATATAATTTCTGTAATATACATTACACTTGTTATTCTAATTTTTACTAATTTATCGTAAATAAGTGTCTATTAAAGTGTAATTGCGTCTAATTTCGCCCCACAATTAGCACATTAAAAGTAGCCAGAGTTCTGCTTATTTACCTAAGTAAACATCATATTATTGTATACTTACAAACAAAGAATATAGTTGATACTTGTTGTTCCGACAACATATACAAACTGTGAGACTCTTGTATATCTAGTTGATACTTATGTTTATTCCTACAATATATGCAAACCTTGACACCCCTTTTCTTCTGTCTAGTATGACTCTTCCCTGCAGGGGTAGGATGCCCTAACATTGTCCATGTTTAGTGGTAATGACGTATAACGGTAACGTCATATGTCTCAATGGTCCGGATGACCATAGAAAAATTATCCCAAGGTTAAGGCACTTATGAAAATCCACAGATACAGTACTTTCTAGTAATTCTCTGGTAAACTTCCATCAGGACGACATGGCTTGAGCCCAAAAAACGGATTTTGAAGCGAAGCAAAAAATCTATTTTTGGTGAGATAGCCATGTAGTCCTGATGGACCCGCCCTCCTTTCCCATAGAAAAGGCTTAGGCAAGATCCCTCCCGTAACTACTATATCTGTAGCACCATGTTCAATGCTACAAGAAATGAGCGCCATCTTGGATGCTCGTAATAGTACGGGAGGAAGGGTAACCTTGACAACGGCTCCCCTTCTTTTTCGTTACTCTTCCCACTCGAAACAAAAACGCTATTCGGGGTGAAGATTGCCATGTGTCGTGTCAAAATATACGTCCCCTGATATTATGTGATATCCTTAAGAGAAATTTTAAGGATATTCGCGCCAGGAGTTAGAATGCTGGAGACCTAAAGGTCAATTCTCTGGGAATATCACTGTAACCAAATATCCCTTAGAAAGCTACCAATAGGAACCTTCTATCAGGACGACATGGCTATCTCACCCAAAAATAGATTTTTCGCTTTGCTTCAAATTTTTTTATTTTTTTATTTTTTTTTCTGTATGAGAGAGGATTATCGATCCCTCTTTGGGAATTCTAAAAAGCCTTGTTACATCACCAAATCATGTATATTCTTTCTGGAAAACTACACCTCTTGAGTTGAGCTGCTGTTTGGATGTTGTTCTCCACAAATGATTAGGTCTGGAAGTTTCTCTGAACTTTGTAAAGAAGATCCGATATGCTCCGACTTTTTGTTTTTCCCTTTCGTCTTCCTGGCTCATGGATATCTGAAAACATAATAGTTTTGTCTCTAACGTAAGTCATATAAGGTTGAAGAAATACGCTGTTTTTCAATGTCCAAATATATTCTAGTTCCTGACAATATATTCCTTTTACAGGCACATCTTCATTATGGAGCTCTTGAAAGACGATAAAGCCTTTAAAAGTGTATATTTTAAACGCAGGACTTCTTGCAATTCAACCAATATATGATCTCATTCCAAGAAATTAAATAAATATATAGTCTTATAACAAAAGAAAATAAAACCGTTCCAGTAAACTTTTAAACCGATTTTTTTTCTTTGTGAATGAATACAGGTATCGCATTTTATGACCTCAATTCACCGTGTAAATCTTAATGATAAAGAGATCATTTATCATATTTTTCTGCAATAAAAGATATAATTTTTTGCTTCTTTATTTGATGGTCACTATTCAAAAAAAAAAAATGCTAAGAAAGAAAAATGTATAGCATAAAACTATTATCATTATATTATAATAAAAAAAAGGTAAAAGTATACTATTGAACGGAAACCAAATTTAGTGTAATCCTTTTAAAGAATGGAGCTCTTTTACAAAAAAAAAAAAAAAAAATCATATTTCAAAACCATTTAGATTAACTAGATCAAGGAATACTGAACCTCAGCGTACTATAGCAAGAGTGATAATAACATGTATTCAAGAGGTTTTGAAGTGTCCTATACTTGAAAGGTTTCATAAATATAAAGCATATAAACAGTTTTTTTGGTACACAGAACACTGCTTCTGCTTCTGTTTTGTATACAAGCTACTTGGAATAAGACAGGAAAGAATAGAAAATAATTGATAGAATTGAATTGAAATAAAAACGGTAATG
>NC_090731.1:176914134-176919134 GCF_036898095.1 Palaemon carinicauda | reverse complement strand
CTGGACTCGCTGGGTCAGAACTGGATCTGGTAGCGGCACGAACTTCATCTGTAGTTCCAACGCCAAGGGGAACCACATACTGTTCGCCCACTTGTGGGCCACTATTGCCGCTACCCCCTTGAAGGATCTCAGTTTGTTGAGGACCCTCAACAGAAGGTTGTGAGGAGGGAACAGATAAATCCTGGACCATCTGTTCCAGTCGAGGGACATTGCGTCCACTGCTTCCGCTAAGGGGTCCTCGTACGGGGACACGTACAGGGGCAACTTCTTGTTGTCTTTCGTCGCAAAGAGGTCTATTTGCAGTTCTGGGACTTGATTCAGAATGAAGGAAAATGATCCTGCGTCTAAGGACCATTCCGACTCTATCGGTGTGAACCTGGATAGAGCGTCCGCTGTCACATTGCGGACTCCTTGAAGGTGAACTGCCGACAGGTACCACTTCTTCTTTTCCGCCAATCGGAAAATGGCTAACATCACTTGGTTGAGAGGTGGTGACCTCGACCCTTGTCGATTCAAGCATCTCACAACCACCTCGCTGTCTGTCACCAATCTTATGTGGATCGAGTGACGCGGGGAGACTTTCTTTAAGGTAAGGAGCACTGCCATAGCTTCTAGAAAGTTTATATGAAAGGTCCTGAATAGCTTGGACCAAGTCCCCTGGACTTTTTTCCGATGAGAGTGACCTCCCCATCCCTCCTTTGAGGCGTCTGAGTGAATCGTCATCGACGGGGGAGGTGGCTGAAGAAGAATTGACTTCTTTAGATGTTTGGCTTGGGACCAAGGTCTGAGAAGAGTACGTAGCCGAGGCGGCACTGGTCTTCTCAGGTCTCTTCGCGCGTTTGATGCATACCTTCTCCAAACTCCGGTTGCATCCTTTAGCTGTGCTCTTAGCACTGGGTCTGTCACTGAAGCAAACTGGAGAGAGCCTAGTACCCTCTCCTGTTCGCGTCTTGATATCCTTTCGGAATCTAGAAGTCTATTGACAGAGCCCGCTATCTCCTTCCTTTTCTTCATTGGGATGGAGAAACTGTGTGACAAAAGGTCCCAGTGGATTCCCAGCCACTGGAACTTTTGGGATGGAGAAAGTCGAGACTTTTTCTTGTTGATCTTGAAGCCTAGGTACTCTAGGAACTGGATCACCTGACTGGAAGCTTGCAAGCATTCGGTCTCGGATGCTGCCCACACCAGCCAGTCGTCCAGGTAGGCTACTACCTGAATTCCCTTTAGGTGTAATTGTTTGAGAGCTGCGCTCGCAAGCTTCGTGAAAATCCTTGGGGCTATGTTTAGCCCGAATGGCATGGCTCTGAAGGCGTACAGTTTCCGTTGTAGCCTGAACCCTAGGTAGGGGGAGAGTCGACGGCTGATTGGAATGTGCCAATAGGCGTCTGACAAGTCTATAGAGACTGAGTATGCCCTCTTGGGCAGTAAGGTCCTTATGTGTTGCAGTGTTAGCATCTTGAATTTGCAATTCACTATGAACTTGTTGAGTGGTGACAAGTCCAGAATGACTCTGAGCTTTTCCGAGTCTTTCTTGGGAACACAAAACAGCCTCCCTTGGAATTTGATGGACTTCACCTTTCGGATCACATTTTTCTCCAACAGTTCTTGAACGTACTCCTCCAAAATGGGGGTGGAGTGTTGGAAAAACCGAAGGCATGGGGGTGGAGTGCTGTACCAGCTCCAACCCAGTCCATTCTTGAGTAGGCTTTGGGCCCAGGGATCGAAGGTCCAGCGATCCCAAAATTTCATCAGTCTCCCTCCTACCGGTATCATTTCACTTGGACTGCCGTCCTGAGGTCTTGCCTCCCTGACCACGACCGCCTCTGAATCCCCTTCCCCTTGAGGGGCGCCTAGACGAGCCTCTGGCTGCTCCTCTAGGTTTTGCACGAAAGGAAGAAGACTGTCCTTCGAACGTTGGGGCGAATGTGGTTGACTGACCTGGCACCGCCTGGGGTACCCACTGAAAGGCAGTCGGGGTTTGTGCCACCATCTGGGGCACTGGAGGCAAAGGCAATTGCAGTTGCTGTTGCTGTCTATAAGGCTTGGCTGGCCGAAATGGTAGCCTAGTCTTCATATTCTTCCTCTTTGGTTGAGGACCCTCATCCGGGGAAGATTTTCTTTTGATAGCCAGGCCCCACTTCTGGAGAAGGTTTCTATTCTCCACGGCGGCCTTATCAACAACCTCTTTGACCACATCGGTAGGGAAAAGGTCTTTTCCCCAAATGTTGGAGGAGATTAACTTCCTTGGCTCGTGTCTCACCGAAGCCCCGGTGAACACGAACTCCCTGCAAGCTCTCCTTGCCTTGACGAAGCTATAAAGGTCCTTCGTCACTGTGGCTAGGTGAGACTTAGCCACTACCATGAACATTTCATGGACCTTGGGGTCACTTGCCATCGTCTCGAGAGTAGTCTGATGAGACATTGAGGCAGCCAGTCTTTCTTTTGTCTCGAACTCTCTTCGTAAAAGAGATTCGGACAGCTTGGGGAGGTCCTCGCCGAATTGTCGTCCGGCAATATCAGCCTCCAACTTTCCCACTGAGAATGTCAGATGGACATCCTTCCAGTCTTTGTGGTCCATAGGTAGAGCCAGCGACAAGGGTTTACACTCCTCCAGGGAGGGGCAAGGCTTGCCGGCCTCGACTGCCTTTAGGACAGCCGCAAACCCTTTCTGTAAAAAGGGGAAGGCTCTATCAGGAGAGGACACAAACGAAGGGAGCTTCTTGCTCAATGCAGCTACCTTCGAATTCGAGAAGCCCCTCTCTTTCATCGAGGATGAAAGTAGGGCTTGAGCCTTAGCGTGGTCCATAATAATGACCTCCTTCGGCTCTGTCTCCTCCCTTGAAGCTGGTTCTTTTCTCAGCCGGACATAGCAGTCCGGATATGATGCCTTGCTGGGCCAGAATTCTACCTCCTCTAGGGGAACTGAACCCAGCTTATCCGAGATGACGATCTTTCCAGTCGTCATCGGCATGTGCTCAGCATACCTCCATGGGTTAGCATCTGAGCATATGGGAAGGTCTTTCACATTGAGCCTTTTCCGGGGCCCATGTGATTCTGCCAGGGACTGCATACGCAGTTCCATTGCAGCCGCCTTCTCCTGATTCTCCTTCTGCATTTGTTGGATCATTCCAACAATCGAAGAGAGGGCCTGTCCCAGTTCTACTGGGAGGCCAGCTGATGTTGAGGGGATAGGCTCCGGCATCTGAACCGGAGTAGCCGACACCTCGTCGACCTCATCCTCTACGACATCCGGGGTTTGAACTTGATCCTGACCTTCTGCCAGGAGGTCTTCTTCCAAACGTTCGTCCAGGTCAGACATCCTGTCACACAACTGGATGTCTTGCATCGCATCTGCGACTTCCTCGTCCACCTGGACTTGATCTTGAAGGATCTCCTCTTGAGGCCGGGGAATCACTGCCTCAGCTGATGCCTGGGGAAAAAGATACGCCCTCATCTTCTCACTTGGAAGATAAGGGCCAGAGGTGTTCTTCTTGAAGCCCCTTACCCAATTACGAAGCTTTTCCCTAGCTATATCCCTTGATTCCGCCTTTCTAGGGGAATCAAAAGCCTCAGTAATCAGGTTAGTGCATACAGTACATACCTGAGGGTCCCAATACTGGAGATCATCCTTGGAGACAGCGCATGCTGCGTGTCTCCTACAACACTCATGTCCGCAGAGGTTCTTGCTGCGGACATTGCAGAAAACATTTCCGCACTTCGGAGGGTCCTCCTGTAAAGAGAAGAAATTTCCATGAGTATCAAGTGAACTATGTATCACTGGATATGCATAGTATAGCATAACAATTCATAAAGGAAAGACACACACTTGTGTTTCCCTCACAACCCATTGTTGCAGCCTTCCAGATAATAAAATCAAAATGGTTTATCTCTACTAGAGTAACCAATGCAAGGTTTCCAGAGGAAACAGGTGGAGCTCACACCTAGGCAATGATTTTAAAATCCTGGATAATAGACGGGGAAGAACTCTGCTTCCTGTCTGAGGGCAACAGCAAAGGGCCGTGCAAGAAAACACAATAGTGTTAGAAGATACAGTGCTGTACCTAAACTTTTACTATAGTTTTCTTCTTACTGTATATGCTATACAGAAGAATACTAGTACAGTATAGGAGGATGTGTGCCGGCCTGCCTTTGCCGGCCGGCACACATCACAATTAGCTTTAAAGTATACTACTTAACAGCTATAGGGCGGCAGCCCTCTGGTTCAAATGCCTGTGCCGGCGGCAGCAGCTGCCGGCCAGCAACAGCCAGTGTTGGCCGGCAATGATTGCCGGCCAGCAACTACACAAGGTAGTACCCAGCTGCCGGCCACACTCTTGGTAACCGGCAGACAAGGACTGACATAAGCCGGCCGGCAAAGGTACAAGACCGATGCCAGCCGGCAGCAAAAGAACCAGAAGACTACACCTGCCCGGCTGCCGGCCTCATAGGCCGGCAGCCGGGACAGGTACAGCACTAGAAGAAAATAGAATGGATGCCGGGATAAGAGTGTACACAACCCCCCAAGCCCGGCAACCGAAAGAGTGCATATAAGGAAGGGGAGAAACTTAATTCAGGCTTCCTTGACCAATGCCGTCCGGCTCTGCCGGCAGGCATGGATGAGGGACCAAGAGAGGTCCGGGCAGCACTCGAAAACATAAGACCCTTGCCGTCCAGCATCTCTGCCGGCCAGCAATGGGCTTAGTCAATTCCACATCCCAACCTATACTAGGTCCAGAAGTAGAATGACATACAGTACAGTAATACCCCTGCCGGCCAGCTCTGCCGGCCGGCAAGGTACAGTACAGTAATGGCTAGGCCATTACGGAGATAGAGGGGGAAGGGACAAGAGGGTCCTGCCAACCTTGCTTTAGTGACAGATCACCCGCAGCCAAGAACTTTGTCTTAGCCTAAGGGAGATCTAAGGGAAAGGGCCAGCACAGTAGTATAATACCTGCCAGCTTCCAGAGCACCAAAGCAAGGAAGGCGTTGCTACTCCCAAG
>NC_090731.1:176894134-176906634 GCF_036898095.1 Palaemon carinicauda | reverse complement strand
TCATCCTCCTCAGTAGGCTGTACCGATTCCAAAAGAATTTCGGCAATAGATACTGAGAGGCCTGTACACGTTTCTTTCTTTCTTCTTGCAGCACTTTTCAAGAAATTCCTTTTGAATTCGGTCGAAAGTGCCGATGTATTCCATGGTAGACTTTAAAATGGGTTTATAATTAAACTTTAAAAATTACAAATAAATAAAAAAAAATAATTTTCTTTTATTCCAGCGCAAGCAACCAGACAAATTACTTGAAAATTCCCCGTCTCAGGGGGATGGTTCAACATCCACCACATGCATCCCTCCAGGTTTGCCTCCACCAACACCTGAGACGTCAACAGCAACATCTTGTTCATAACATATGCTCAAGCTCGTTACGAGGAAGATGTTCATCAACAAGATGTATAAGCAGGAAGAATATAGTTTTCCCTCGGTGAGAGACCCAGTATTGTTTATAGCTTATTGTTGGGAGGATATACGGGACTGTTTATAACTGTATTAAAAGAAAAAAGAGAAAAAATCGCTGGTCTTGTGACGTCGATGATGAGTAAGCTCAACTTTGAAAGGGACGAACAAACGGAAAATATGCTTCTTGAGCTGTGGCTCACAGGAACGGTTATTAATGCATATGAAACTGGTAACCTCATAATAAATGGGAGGGTTTGGTAAATACTATGATCCCGCGAATAGTCAATGAATTAATTTGGAATGGGTGGACAGTGAAGTGCCTTTGGCCACTTCAAACTTTTCTTTTAATCGTCTGGCAGTAATTTGTGCGATGGGCGCGCACATTTTCCCCGTGAAAGATGTCCGTGTTGGATATTTGGTCTTTATTCCCTCTTGAATGTGGAATTCCGGTTCTATCCAGGCTCTGGCTGCTCACTTCATTGGTTAACAAAACCCAACACCCCGCTGGAAAAATATTGCTCGCTCTGTAAACAGTATCCACTATTGCATGCAATATGTTAACTTCCACAAGATTACCATGCCTATTCAGTGGAAGGACATTTCATGGCTTGAGTTAATGAATCAACTTTCCATTTATATTTATGAAATGGACAGAGGGGTGGATTGAAATTACCTCCTACAGTTAGCAAGGTATGGAATGAAAAAAAATTCCAAGCAATGTCCCCGTCCTACAACTGGGCAGTGACCAGATTTGCCTCATTAAAGATTTGCACAACTTTGTCAAATGCTTTACTAGGTCAAGTCTTTCCAACCCCCTTTTTGCCAGAACTGTTTATCGCAGCATTCAAGAACTACCAGACAAAAACAGCATAAAGCCACCTTTAATCCTGCAGTGGCAATGAATTTTCCCACTAGCGGGAGTACAGTAAGATTTAGAAACGAACATATGACCCCAACGTTTTCTCATATTTGTGGCTTTCACAAGGATCAATACCTTATTGCTATATCATTATCGACAGTGAAGGAAAACTAGCAGCCTCCAGTTATTATTACGCAAACGATTGTGACTATAAGTTTCTGGCAGATATTAGGGATTGTTGGGAATCAATTAGATTGTAGTGGAAAATATTCCCCATTCACATGACGGCAGAGGATGAAAGAACTCTCCAACAGCAGTACGCATGCCAGTTTTTAAGACATCATTCAAACATGGGCGTGACCAGCACAGGCACCATTGCCATGCCGAAACTGATAATAACTTCATTGGGGCTTACTGTATGCGTTATAATTTAGCTTGTTGCAAATTTAAAACTCGACTCCCTGTTTTCGCCAAAAATTCTAGTTACGGCCTGGGTCTTATCCCTAAGGAACCTAAAGATAAAGTCAGTATCACAATCATGACGAAGCAAGGACTAGGAATTCAGCAAATGACAGTTGAGAATTTAATATTCCTCCCGTCATTAGCCTTTTTATGTTCTTCTTTGGATAGTTTAGACTCTGAATATTTCAGGGATAGAAGGAAGGTTTGCTTAATGGAGGAAATGTTGAGCACTAATAAGGATATGAAATTGAGGGCCAAAGTTATTCAAGTCATATTACCATTCTGCTATGATTATATAGGGAGTATTACAAAACTCAAGGAAACGCAGTTGCTCACAAATCCTAATTTTACAGCAGTCTAAAGGCTTGCAATCTATTGGAAGAGGGGTAATACCCGGGCTCAGCGTGTTTGGAATATGGACAATTGTAAATCACTGAAAGATTATCCTCTTCCTTACCTCATTGTAGACACAGCTCTATTGAGGAATATTCTGATTTGGTGGCGTGTTATACTTTATGATATGTGCAGCCTTGATTTTCCAAACTATGTTTCACTCCCATCCAACGCCTTTGGCAGTTTTCTTAAGATGAGCAACATTGAGCTAGATCATTTCTAAGATGAGGAATTGTATAATCTAATCAGACACAATGCCAGAAGGGTTTCACATTTGGGGTGCGGCAGTCATTCGCAGCCAACAACCATGAAATAAATCTGTCATTTAATCCAGGTCTCTATCAAATCTCTAACATTGTTTATTTAAACTTCAACTCCCTGTATACAACAGTTATGAGAAAAAACCTCCCCACTGGTGGAATTCATAAACTTTCCGATGAAGAAAAGGAACTATTCTTAGGAAGGGGTATTGGAAATGCAATTACAATCGGTGATAAAGGACAATGGCTCCACGTCTCTACTAAAGCACTTTCACAAGAAGTTTCTAGACCCAATGATGAACTGCTCTTATGCTTATCGCACGAGGAAGTTGTTCTTAAAAATCTATCTCCCAACTTTATATACATACTAGAAAAGTAGGATGCATGACTGTAAATTGTAAAAAGCTTACGGCCACTAACCACTGTAAAAAGGAATATATTATTTCTGTCCCTCATTTAACAGAAAAAAAAACTTTTAAAGCCTTTAAACCCATGAGTAGCTGTGTCTTTGGGAAGACTTTACTCAACCCTTAAAATATGGAAAGAAAAAATAAAGCTGCGAATAAAGCTGCCACCTACTTAAAGGAAACCTAGAATCCGAGGTTAGAATCAACCATCCATTTGCCTGAAGATCATGTTATCTGTACTTCCACCCTACTACAGGTTGCCATCAATATGGCTAGTTACACAGCTTTGCTATTCTAGAAGTGGCCAAGTTGATCTGTATTACTTTTTATAAGGTTTTCAAGAATGATTATGGTTACGAAGTCAAGTTCATTTACACTGACAGAGATAATTTAATTTTTGCTCTGGAGGTTACTGATCTTAATCCGGAGTTTGTTCAAGAACCTTTGGAATCAAATATGGATTATTCCAACTTCCATGCTTTTCATCCGCTTTTTAATAATACGAGAAAAGGGGACCTGACGGACTTCAAAATAAGAAACTGGAATTACTCTTATAGCAGGGGGAAAAGCATTGAAACCTAGAATGCATTCTTTGCTACTTAATCGGGTGAAGGCATTCCATGTCACACCCATCCTCCTATAAAGCATTATCAGTATTCCCAAATCCTGGAAGATCATCGAGTCAACTAACAATTAGAAAGGTACATGGGAAGAGGATTACCATTCGGGTAAAAAGAAGTGCCGCTCAGCATATGATTCAAAACGTTCAAATCATTAGTGTCCTTTAAATTTTTTTCGCATACGGACTTCCGGATATTAAAGGGGAGGATGAGGAAGTTTTAAGTGAAGTTACAGTCAACAATCCCCTCCCCAAATTGACGGAACCGCCTCATCCCTCCCCAGAATCACTTCCACGTGTTTATGAAAATTTGTGGAAAAAGAGAGAAGAAAAGGTTAGAGACTATTTGCTCCCACGATGGAAATTTCTCTATAATGGAGTGACCGGGAAAACGGGAAGGAATTTGAATAATAATAATAATAATAATAATAATAATAATAATAATACTTTATTGTGTATAATTGCCCAGTTTGTTTTTCTTCATTTATTGTATTTCTTAGAGGAAATACAGGAATGCAACTTCTCATTGTAGGTTTCATATATTCCATGCTACTTATATCATTGCATCTATAGTGCATTCGCAGTTAAAAATAGAATCAGTTAACATGTACAAGTGCTTCAAAGCCGAAGATTTTGACCATTTTAGAGAACCACCACGTATCATGATGTCTGGCTTTTCCGACTTGAGTACACTGTACCTTATAGAAAAATTAAAAGTAAAATATCAAAGTAAGATTACAAACATTGTTAAGTGTGATATGGATAAAAATACTTCGAAACCGCATCCGCCGTTGATTTAAAACTTTCATTTTTTTTTTCCAAATATCTTAGATCATACTCTATTTTATATATCCTGGATGATATATTTCTCAAAATTGTTGGATATGTCTTTGCTATGGGAGGTCATGATAAAAATATATCAGTAATATATATTACACGTATGTTTTACAGTAGAAAATGCGCTGGGAGGGTAAGTACCATTGCCTCCCATATGATATTGCTGAGAACAAGGGATATATCACAAGTTGAGTTATTAGGAAGGCAAGTATTTGGTTTTCCTTTACCAAAAAAAAAAAATTTGAATGCTTATAAAAAGGCTATTATAACTAAACCCTTTTCCAATTTTCTGGTATATTTAGGTTTAAATACCCTTAACGAACTACTGTTGAGGACATATATAGTATCAATACAAATGTTTGGTTTTATCATTGGTATCGCTCTTTCTCTCTTTTCCCAAGCAATGTAGTCTCCTACAGTAAAGTCAAAAGATTAGAATACATACATAAATTCTGGACTGAAGTGTCGAATATTGGTATCGCTCTTTCTCTCTTTTCCCAAGCAATGTAGTCTCCTACAGTAAAGTCAAAAGATTAGAATACATACATAAATTCTGGACTGAAGTGTCGAATATTGGCCGGCAATAGGGTGGAGAAGTCTCAGGTATTGGTAACAGCCTTTAAAAACTGACCAGTGTTGGCAGGTGATAGCACGAGAAATCACATTTATTGGTAAAAGCTTAAAAATATTTCGAATAAGGGAGTTGTTTTTGGCTAATGGGAGACATAAAGAGGAAGATTTTGGAAACGGTATATGAAAACAATTCTCATCCATCAAGTTTGGGGTATTAATTCCATTTACAGAGTGACTAGAGCTTTAGTTGGGCAAATTACCGTATAAAACGCAAAAGACTATCTGGCAAAGAAAGATGCCCATACTCTGCACAGAGCCATAAGAAAAAAATCCCTAGACATCAAATGGTGTCTCCAGTTCCAAGAGTTATCATCAGCTGTAATATCGCCGATATGCAGCGTTTATCTAAATTCAACAAGGGTGTAAACTATCTTCTGATTTGCATAGACATCTTCTCCTGATACCTCAAGGTTGTTCCCCTCGGAAACATGAAGTCTCTAACTCTGTCAAATGATCTAAAAGGAATCTTTTGTCTACTTATTATAAAGTACCTATTAAAAAGTAAAACTTTACAGCGTTTCCTCATATGAAATCAAAGTATTTATTGCAGAGCGTGTTATATATTCTGTAAAGCAAATGATATATAAACATTTAACTCTGAGAAATAGTCTTGCGTATGTTAACGTCCTCCTGATAAAATCTATATTAGATCTCAACACAGAGGGTTGAGAGGGAGGCTTTTTCCCCTAAAAGCTCATGGATATACGGACCCTGAAATAATTAAGGGCCAATTTCAACAAATGTACAAAGCAAGCATCTTTACATCTAAGCACAATAGTAAGGTACTAGATATAAGTCAGACAGTGCGCATTTTAAGTGGGCTCCGTCAGCTAATAACTACACCTAAACCAGAATCTATCCCTATTGACATCATCAGGAAGAAAGTTTAAAAAGGTAAAGTCAAGTATCTCGTATCATGGAGGAGTTACGCCCCCCCCCCCCCCCCTCCACCACCGATTTAATACCAATTGGTAAATAGTAAAGATATTGAAAGGCTAGTGGGAGAAAATTTGAAAAGAAATCACACGTACATAAAAATATATATTTTTTCTCTCCATTATATAACCTTCTCCAGAGAAAAAGAGCTGAATTAATCTCTTTGCTGAAGAGAACACATCTTGACTGTTTATCAGAGATCTTTTTCAACTTTTTGAAGGAAAATCTTACTCGCGATAGTAAAGCAGTAAAAAAGGTAAACAACTATAGGACAGAAATAAGAACAGAAAAAAGACCCGGCCTAAAGAGAAAAGTAAAATATTATTGCAGAGAAGGGCTGCCATACTTTCAGTAATTCTACCTTTATGAGCGAGTCAAATTGAAGTTTTGTTAGGGAGCTGAAAGAGTACTTTCTGGTACTACAGAAGACGATGTAAGGGTCTAATTACCATCTAGATGACATGGAAATTAGTGTTAAAAAAACTAAACAAAATGTAGAGGTAAATGTAGGTGGAGACAAGCAGCAGGGAGGATGAGCTAGTAGAGTTTTACTACATATTCAGTAAAAATCACAAAAACGCTCAGGTACAAGTCAGAAAGCGAACAAAAAAAAAATGTATAAAGAATTGGGTGACAAAAGTGTGTGTGAATCTCTCCCCCGCCCTAAGTCATGGCCTTACACTAATGCTGTAACCTTGTTAATCATGGGGCCCTTGTTTTCAAACACAAACAGTTGGGAGTGGGTCGGTCGTTTCTGAGCATTATTATTGAATTTCTAATTAATAGATCTCAAAGAGTTGTTGTTGATGGTCACCATAGTTAGTATAGGAATGCGATATCTGCTGTTCCACAGGGTAATGTTCTTGGCCCATTACTTTTCATCTTATATACACATGACATGCAGTTTGGCCTAGAAAACAAGCTTGTTGCATATGCAGATGATGCTAGTCTCTTTGCATCAATTCCATCTTCTAAATGTAGATCTGGAACACATTAGATTTGTGTTCTCTTCAATTGCACTAAAGATTAGCTTATTGAGAAAGTCTTTTAAGATTTCCGGTGATCAATCTATTCTGAAGAAGTGTTTTAATTCTTTCATTTTACCTTTTTTTCGAGTATTGTTCCCCTGTCTGGTCTTCAGCTGCTGATTCCCATCTTAATTTGTTGGACAGAAACTTACGGTCTATTAAATATCTTATTCCTGGTCTAAATATTAATCTCTGACACCGTCGTTCAATTAGTTCATTATGCATGTTGTATAAAATTTTTCACAATTATGACCCTCCTTTACCTTCAGATCTTCATGGACTAGGCATAAAGGTAATTCTAATAGTCAGGCCTTCTCTATCAAGAGGGTCAATACTGCACAGTATTCTAGAAGATTTATTCCAGCTGGGACCAAGTTGTGGAATGATCTTCCTAATCGGGTAGTTGAAACGGTAGAACTTCAAAAGTTTAAAGTTGCAGCAAACATTTTTATGTTGAACAGTCTGACATAAGTCTTTTTATAGTTATATATGAATTATCTGTCTTAATGTTGTTAATGCTTTTAAGATATTTTATTTATTTTTTTCAATTATTGTTATATAGTTTATTTATTTCCCTCTTTCCTTTCCTCACTGGGCTATTATTCCCTGTTGGAGCCCTTGGGCTTATAGCATCTTGTTTTTGCGACTAAGGCTGTATCTAGGCTAATAATAATAATAATAATAATAATAATAATAATAATAATAATAATAATGATAATAATAATAATCCTCCTCTAGGGAATCTTATTAAGGTAAAATTAACCCCTGCTTACAGAAGATAAGCCCTTGCTTTCCTCAATATCTTTGAAGGCTAGAACGACGTCCAGTGGGATCATAGGGGATACTTGAGAAAACCCATCGTCCGTTTAAATGTAATAGATGGGTTTAAGAAATCGATCTAGTAAGCGAGTGCTGTAGAGGATGAGGAAGTGCATTTTTATAAAACCATGCTGTAATAGAGATCGCGAAAACTCCGATGCAGATGTATGGAATAAATTCGGGAAAGAGGGGAGAATCTGCGAAGAAAGTAAAATAATAAAAGTGAAAGGCAAGCTGCGATGGGTTCCTTATTAGGAATTACTGTCTACCTCTTGCAACCCGGTAAACTTAATGTTAATGGCTGGGAAATACATGTGCTAGCATGTTGCTTTCTGAAAGGCATCTCAAAGGGAAGGGGTTTTCACGGCTTAGGTTGTGTGTTTGGAAGAAGGAGATCATCTGTTTGATAGTAGGGGCTAATTCAATTAACGTCGTATCCAATGGACTTGTGGTATAGATATATAAAGCATACTATTGCAGTGACATTGTGAAAAGCTGAAGAAGTCTCTTTAATTCGAGTTGATGCATTTGCGAAGACCGTCATGCCGTTGGAAGTATCATCTTGAAAAAAAAAAACACCGAATTTCCCCATTGCGTTTGTACCATGCGTAGCCAAGTTGATAACCCAGTTTAATCATGGTTATCCCTATGATAATAAAATAGATGGAAAACTTTGATTGTATGTGGCTACTTCATGAACTTGCAAAATGATACTACTGAGGAACTTGCTTTTAACTTTAACAAGTGTCTATACGAATTGGAACAGTCTGCACTTGTAAAGGGGAATGAAAACGTTAATATCTACACAATCCCTATTGGAATTGGGAGGTCTGGTGGTGATGAGGCAGTATTGATGTAATATTTTTTTTTTCCGGAGTTAGTGAATTTAGCGCGGAGGATGGTTATAAATGGTAAACAACTCTTCTTATTCACATCGAAAAAAAAAAATGTATGATGCCCTCGAAATTGGAAAACTGGGAAAGGTTTTCATTTAGTACATAAGAGGATTTGCTTATAGGTGGTGGAATTTGAATGTAATTTTCTCATTTATTAAAAAAAAAGAAAAAAAAAAACTCTCTTTAACTCGACCAAAAAATATTTTGGGTATAAGATTCGCCATTTGTACTTCTATCTTCGAGTTAAATGGTATCCTCATTCTATGAATGAGAATAGAAATGTTATGGTGGTGGTATTTGAATATACTTATTTTCTTATTTGTTTAAAAAAACATCTGATTTATTCAACAACAATTTTTTTCTCTTTGTTTAACTAAAAAGAAAAAAAAATATTTACGGTACAAGATTCGCCATTTGTACTTTTATATTTGAGCTAGACGACATCCTCATTCTATGAATAAGAATAATTATGTAATGGTGGTGGTATTTGAATTTACTTATTAGCTAGAAAAAAAGAAAACTATCATTAATCAACCATTTTTTTCATTTTTTTTTTAAACAAAAAGAAAAAAGAAAAATATTTACGGTATAAGATCCGCTATTCGTACTTTCCTCATCAAGTTAAATGACATCTTCATTCTACCAATGAGAATAATAATTTAATTCATGTTTCATTAATAAAAAGTCTTATACTATTTTAATTTGAATGTAGATGACACATCTTAAATAAGTAATTTATTTGCTGGTCGCAATGGCTGGCGAAAGTCATTTTGTAACACTGACATCTCTTGGAAACAGTGATATAGTCCCTAAAAAACCATGGAGGTAATATTACAAACAAGCTTCAGGATAGTATGAAATTTGATCATCTTTGGGGCATAAAGTAGCCCTCATCAATATTCACTACCCGAATAAAATTCATGGGCTAGCCAGTGGTAAGTTGATTCCGGAATAGAAATAACTATTACGAAAGTACGAATATCCTTAGGCAGGGAGCCTACTGTAACTTCAAGTATCGAGGAAACATACAAACCTAGAATAAATATTCTATCCACATTTACTGGCTATATGGTGTTCAGCATTAACAAGGAAATAACTTAACGCTTGTAAAACAACTTCCCACTCGAATTTTATTAAGAAAACGTACACGCGGCAGGACTATTAGAATATGTCTATCAAAAAGAGAACGCGCTATTAAAGTTTACAAGGAGACAGGAAACGAAAGAGGCAATTTATCGTAAACCCATTATTTTAAATATTTGAACAAAAGGGAAAAGGAGTTGGTTGCTAAAGGCAAAAGAGAAGGACTTCATGTTATTTATCCACTTATGCTCCATGGGGACTCAGTATATTGATATTTGATGGATAATATTGATGTTCGTATCAAGTTTGAATTAGCTCCAATGCGTGGTTCATCAAATCCACCGCTGCCGCTGAGGAATTTAAATTCAATCTACAGGAGACCAGGCTCAGCATTGATAAAATCATCCCAAGCCCACTGGCTTTGTCCGAACTCAATCAGGCCTTTTCAAATCCCACTAATCAGACACAGGTAATGTTTGGATTTACCTTTCAATAAGGTTATGCCTGAAAAATTATGCCTAGTCATTGTTAGCATGGAGAGCTTTAATGGTGTTCTGAATAGAAATCCCATTTATTTCGGGCATAATAATCTTAATCCCATAAGGGTCACACTGAATGGTTCCAATTTGAATGACATGAATACTCAATTCTCCGAAAATTACTCCCATCTTTACTACGTGACATTAAAATATTTGGGTTTAACTTATGATCACCTAATTCACTTCGATTGCTATGACCGTGGCCGGACTGTCATCGTGTTTAATTTTAAAACTAAAATTGCATTGATGGATCCACTCGATGTAGACAAGAATAGGGATTTGAAAATCAATTTAACCTATGATAGAAAAGACAACAAAAATAGAATTTTTTTTTTTTTTTTTTTTTTTTGGAGAAACACAAGTGATAACCACTGATCAAAACTGAAATATGTATTGTGATTTCAGGGCAAAACCAATAAAAGTTTTACTAGATTTTAAGAGTGTAAAATGCCTATGTTTCTTATAAAAATAAATGCTTGTTGGTGTATGATTTTTCATACTAAATGGCTGGGCGATGATATGACAATACTCATGGAATCTTATTTTGGATGTATGCTTTCTTTGAATAAAAGAATACTACTCTGTAATAAGTTTTTTTTTATTTATCAATGTATTTTAGGTGCTGCGTTATACTCTATCACTGAGAGAGAGAGAGAGAGAGAGAGAGAGAGAGAGAGAGAGAGAGAGAGAGAGAGAGAGAGAGAGAGAGAGGAGAGAGAGAGAGAGAGAGAGAAGGAGGCGTGTGTTTCAATCTTTTTGGTGCAGCGTTACAGTCTATGAGAGAGAGAGAGAGAGAGAGAGAGAGAGAGAGAGAGAGAGAGAGAGAGAGAGAGAGGCGTATGTTTTAATCAACTATTTGGGTGCTTAGCCATGGGCAAGTTCTTTTAGACGTTTTAAATGTAAAAGGGGAAGCGACAGTGCCTTGTATAGGCCTGAATACAAAAGATATGTAGATGTCTGGTAACATTTTATCTAGGTGTAAACCTCAGCACCCTGTATGTGACAGAGAGAGAGAGAGAGAGAGAGAGAGAGAGAGAGAGAGAGAGAGAGAGAGAGAGAGAGAAAGAGAGAGAGAGAGAGAGAGAGAGGGAGAGAGAGATTGTTATTGCACCACGTTATCACACAGCAGTGTCTTATCAGATTTTTGTTCGAGAAACAACAACAACAAAATCCTTAAACATGATATTTGTAAGCATCTGAATTCCTCCCCAGTGACCAACATATTTCGTGCCCAGTGACCCAGTCCCATGGTATGTACCCTCATAAGACATTTTTTTATGCAAAACGGCAGTAGAAAGATGGCAATGTAAAACCAACACTATTAGTAAAAAGATTCATAATATGAAGATGATTATTGTTCATGAATAAGTGCATGTTCACGAGAGAGAGAGAGAGAGAGAGAGAGAGAGAGAGAGAGAGAGAAAGAGAGAGAGAGAGAGAGAGAGAGAGAGAGAGAGAGAGAGAGAGAGAGAGGAGAGAGAGAGAGAGAGAGAGAGAGTGTAGGGTGTGGGGTGGGGTGCGGTGCTTGCAGTGGTTAGCACCGTTTTATACTTCTTCCCTTCCTCCTTAGAATGCATAGTCTAACGTTTTCAAAAGAAATCATGGATAGTGATCAAAATATGAGCTGAAGATTATATGTAAATACTCTTATTAATGTTTATATTTTTCTTTCGTGTAGTATGTGAAATCCTGCTCAACTATTAGCGTTCAGATACAACCAGAGACCTCTCCCTAATCAACAAATTTATAACGAAATAGTGTAACTTACGCAACTCGGGCTAACGATAGCTACACCCCATGTAAGGAAGCCCAAAAAACACCTGAATGCTTCCCAAATATTTTCAATTTATAGGTAGATACCAGACCGTTCAGGACTATTCAGAAAGAACAACCTTTTTTAGGAGGAATGGTTTTTCTATTGATCATAACATTCAGATAAATCAACAAGTACTATCCTTTCCCTGACTTCTCTGTCTGATGCATAAGTTTGATCCAAGTTGAGCTTAAAGTGTCTAGATCATCATCATAGATTATCCCGCCAAACAGAAACCTATTTTTTTCATTGACATTAACTAAATCGGCGTTGCCCAAATCATAAAATAGTTGGGATGATCCGAGAATATGATTTAGGGTCTGGGTATTTTCTTTGCATTTGCAGAACTGGTAAGTTTTAAGGACCCATTTAAGCAGATTGTCACCAGTTCTGGGTACTCCCGCTCTAGTTCAGTTGAGGACACACCAAACACGTCTGGGAAGTAGTGCCCCTTCACTAATATCTTCACAAGTGTCCTGAATGCTTTATTTGGGGTAGTCTCATGGACTCTCTC
>NC_090731.1:176881634-176889134 GCF_036898095.1 Palaemon carinicauda | reverse complement strand
TACAAGAAATATTTGTTTCATCTGAAAAGGAAACGTATTAATGCCACTGAAAACAAAAATGTTAATAATTTTCATTAACTTCTGTCATTACTGTCCATTCACACTTGCGTAGAAACGCATGGAACACGTGCTATGTATGATGCTTACTTCACCTTTTGTATTTGGAACAGTCAGTAAGGACACCTTGGTGACCTTTCACTTAGCATATTGTACCGTCAAGGGACCACACGCACACCCTTAACTTATTTGTCCCAATTAGTTTTCACTGTTCCTTGCAGAACTAGGCAACAGGTTTAAGAACACTACCTGCTGCCACCACAAACCTCTTTAGTTCCTCTACTTGCTTCGCGTAGTGTTTAAAGAATACTCTAGATGACTTCCAGCCAGTGTACGAGCGAAGGCGTTCGAATTCTATATTCTGGAAAAAATTCACGGATGAGGTAATTTTTCTGGGATCGTGACCTGCCGGTGTACTGTCCGGATCCGCTCTGCGAATGATGTAGGTGATCTTCGCCCTTAGTTGTTTCAGGGACAAATTTGAACCTGAAGTTTCTCCCTTAAAAAGCTGTCCTCCCCTAAAGTCTGAAGTTCTACGAAGATAGACCTTTAGGCACACTTCTGGACATAAAGAGACATCTTCCTTCAGAGGGCAGATTCTCCAGGGACCCCACCTTTTGGTAGGTAGCTCATTTTTGGCGAGAAACGTTGGGTCAGGAAAAAAAATTCAGTTCTCCCCCTTCTGGGAACTGAATACGACCCTCATTTCTCGAGAGGGCTACTATTTCTCTAACTCTGGCACCCAAGGCTAGTGCAAATAGAAATATAACTTTTTGGGTCAAATCTTTCAGAGAGAAATCTTCATTGTTCAACGTTGATGCGAAGTTAAAAACCTTATCCAGAGACCATGAAATGGGTTTCGGAGGTGCTGCCGGCCTGAGTCTAGCGCAAGCATTAGGAATGTTGTAGAAGATTTTATTAGATAAGTCGACCTGGAAGGCGTACAATAAAGGTTCGTCAAGGCAGACTTACATGTGGATATCGTGTTGGCTGCTAAACCTTGTTCATGAAGGTGGATAAAGAAAGATAAACAGAAATCTGTTGAGATTTCTTTTGGTTTCTTTGCCTTGACAAAGGCAACCCATTTCTTCCACGAAGACTCATATTGTCTTCTGGTAGATTTAGATTTATATTCCTCTAAGAAGTTTATGCTGTCTCACGAGATCCCAAATCTCTTCTTCACTGCTAAGGAGAGAAAATTATGAGATGAAGGTTTCGGGTTTTCTATGATGAAGCGAAGACAGTCGACTTCTGCACTCGTTGACTCAGAACTGGATCTAGCAACGGGACCAACGTCAGTCGCAGTTCTAACGCTAGAGGGAACCAGATGCTGTTTGGCCACTTGTGAGCAACTATCGCAGCTGTTCCCCTGAATTATCTCAATTTGTTGAGGACTTTCAGTAGAAGGTTGGGTGGAGGGAACAGGTAAATCCTGGACCATCTGTTCCAATCGAGGGACATTGCGTCAACTGTTTCCGCTAGAGGATCCTTGTATGGGGCCACGTAAAGAGGTAGCTTCTTGTTGTCGCTCGTCGCAAAAAGGTCGATCTGCAGTTCCAGGACTTGACGTAAGATGAAGGAGAACGATCCTGCGTCTATGGACCATTCTGAGCCTATCGGTGTGAGCCTGGATAGAGCGTCCGCTGTCACGTTGCGGAATCCTTGGAGGTGAACTGCTGATAAGTGCCATCTCTTCGTTTCCGCCAAGCGGAAGATGGCCAACATCACTTGGTTGATTTGAGGTGATCTCGAACCTTGCCGATTCAGGTATCTCACTATCACCTCGTTGTCTAGGACCAGTCTTATGTGGGTCGAGTGGCGAGAAGATAATTTCTTCAGTGAAAGAAAAACGGCCATGGGTTCCAGAATATTGATATGGAAGGTCTTGAATAGATTGGACCAAGCCCCTTGGACTTTCTGTTGGTGAGAGTCACCTCCCCATCCTTCCTTTGAAGCATCTGTATGGATGATGACTGAGGGTGGAGGTGGTTGAAGAAGTATTGATTTCTTCAAGTGCTTGGCTTTCGACCATGGCTTGAGAAGCGATCGTAGTCGAGTCGGTAATGGTCTTTTCAGATCTCTTCGAGCGTTTGATGCGTATCTTCTCCAGACTCCTGTTGCATCCTTTAGCTGTGTTCCTAGCACTAGGTCTGTCACTGAAGCAAACTGTAGAGAGCCCAGCACTTTCTCCTGTTCTCGTCTTGATATCCGATCGGATTCCAGAAGTCTCTTGACAGATCCCGCTATCTCTTTCCTTTTCTTAAGCGGAATGAAAAGTCGGTGTGACTGTAAGTTCCAGTGGATTCCCAACCATTGAAACTTTTGAGGTGGAGAGAGTCGAGACTTTTTGGTTTTGATCTTGAATCCCAGATATTCCAGGAACTGGACCACTTTTTTAGAAGCCTGCATGCATTCCGTCTTGGATGCTGCCCACACCAGCCAATCGTCCAAGTAGGCCCCTACTTGGAGACATTTTAGGCGTAAATGATGAACGGCTGCATTTGCAAGCTTCCTGAATATCCTTGGGGCTATGTTTAGTCCGAAGGGCATGGTTCTGAAGGCGTAGAGTCTTCCTTGTAGCTTGAAACCTAGGTAGGAGGAGAGTTGACGAATGACTCGGACATGCCAGTAGGCATCCGCCATGTCTATCGAGACAGTGTAAACCCATTCGGGCAACTGGGTCCTTATGTGTTGAAGTGTTAACATCCTGAACTTGGAGTTTACTATGAACTTGTTGAGTGATGACAAGTCCAGAATGACTCTGACTTTGTCTGAGTCCTTCTTGGGAACACAAAACAGCCTTCCTTGGAACTTGATGGACTTTACTCTCCTTATTACTCTTTTCTCCAAGAGTTCCTGCACATATTCTTCCAGGACAGGGGTGGAGTATTGGAAGAATTGAGGGAATGATGGTGGAGCGTTGTTCCAGCTCCAACCTAGTCCGTTCTTGATCAGGCTGTGGGCTCAGGGATCTTAGGTTCAATGATCCCGGAATGAGTTCAGTCTCCCTCCTACCGGGAGAATCTCATTTTTGCTGTGGACCGGGGGACTTGCCTCCTTGATCGCGTCCTCCTCTGTTTCTTCTTCCTCTTGAGGGGTGTCTAGAGGAGCCTCTAGCTGATCCTCTAGCTTTCGGACGAAAGGTAGTTGACTGCCTCTCGAAAGCCGGAGTAAAAGCTGGCGACTTTGGCTTGGGTACCAACTGATAGGTAGTTGGAGGTTGTGCCACCATCTGGGGCACCGCGGTCATAGGAAGTTGTTGCTGTTGTTGCTGTTGTCTATACTGTTTGGCCGGGCGAGAGGGTAGCCCAGGCTTCTTCTTCTTCCTCTTAGGTTGGGGACCCTCATCCGGGAAGACTTCCTCTTGAGTGATAAGCCCCACTTTTGGAGAAGGTTCCTGTTCTCCGTGGCAGCCTTATCTACTACTTTTTTGACCACTTCGCTCGGGAAGAGGTCCTTTCCCCAGATACTAGATGAAATCAGCTTCCTGGGTTCATGTCTCACAGCAGCCAAGGCAAACACGAACTCCCTACAAGCCCTTCTAGCTCTAATGAAGCTATAAATGTCTTTGGTCACATCGGCCAAATGGGTTTTGGCCACTACCATAAACATGTCCTTGTTCTGGGGATCGCTTGCCATCGTCTCCAGGGTAGTCTGGAGGGACATAGATGCGGCAAGTCTTTCTTTTGTCTCATGCTCCCTGCGCAAAAGAGATTCCCGACTGAGAAGGTAAGATGGACGTCCTTCCAGTCCATCTGGTCCATAGGCAAAGTAAGGGATAAGGGCCTACACTCATCTAGTGAAGGATATGGTTTCCCTGCCTCAATAGCCTTTAAGGCTGCCTTGTACCCTTTCTCCATAAAGGGGAAGGCTCTGGTTGGTGAAGCCACAAAGGAGGGGTGCTTCTTACTCAATGCTGGTACTTTCAAGTTAGTGAAGCCCCTCTCTTTCATAGAACTAGTCAGTAAAGCCTGTGCTTTAGCGTGGTCAAACACTATGACCTCTTTTGGCTCCGGGTACGATTCTAAGCTGGGCCAGAATTCCACCTCTTGAATGGGGACTGAGCCCAGCTTCTCCGAGATGATAATCTTCCCGGTCGTCATCGGCATGTGTTCTGCATACCGCCATGGGTTCACGTCTGAACATAAAGGAAGGTCCTTTACACTAAGCTTCTTCAGAGGCCTGCGTGATGCTGCGAGTCTACACATCTCCAGCTTCATCGCAGCTTCTTTTTCGTCACTCTTCGGAGGCCTCTGTTTGATCATTTCCATGATGGAAGACAGGGTCCTTCCCAACTCAGCTGGGAGAGCAGACGATGTTGAGGGAACTGGTTCTGGGACAGGAACCGACGAGACCGACACCGAGTCGACCTCTTCCTCCTCAGTCTCGGGAGCCTGAGTTGACTCCTCCTCATGGCCTTCTGCAAGAAGGTCCTTTTCTGTGCCCTCTGACACTTCTGACATCCTGTCGTTAAGTTGGATGTCCTTCAATGCATCCGAGACATCAGACTCTACTGGAATCTGGACGCAGGAGATCTCTGAATGAGGCTGGGGAATAACTGCATTCGAAGATGCCCTGGGGAAAAGGTAGGCCCGCATCTTTTCACTTGGAAGGTAAGGCCGCATGGTATTCTTTTGAAAACCCCGGACCCATTTACGCAGCTTTTCCTTTGCTGCATCCCTTTACTCCGCCGAATTAGGGGTGTCAAACGCCTTAGTAATCAAGTCTGTACATATGTTACATACCTGAGAGTCCCAATACTTAAGAGCACCCTTGGTGACTGCTCAGCGTGCGTGCTTCCTGCAGAGCTTGTGTCCGCTGAAGTTCTTACTGCGGACGTTGCAAAACTTACTCCCGCACTTGGGCTGGTCCTCCTGAAAAGAGAAGAGATTCTAATGAGTACACAGTGAAAAATCTCACAAAATTAAGTATACAATTTATTATCTTTGTTTTTAGCTTAGGATTGATAAGCTAGAAATGAAAAAGGAAAGACATATACATGTGCTTCTTGCCAAGCCAATTGCTGTGACCTCCCACAACATTAAAACTATGGTTGATTCTATTATAGAAAAACCTTTAGAATTTTCCTATCCTATAAGGATATAAAAGTGTAATTCAACATTAGTTTCCAGCTGTTTTAATATCAGGGATTCTAAATAATTTAAAGAAAGAACTCACTTTCTTTATACTGTACGGTCTCACAATAGGCTGTACATGACAACACAGTGTATGTTGGAAGAAATTTTGGGTTACAGTATGATCTATACTGAAGTTTTCTACTTGCAGTATGTTCTATACTGCCATTATAATGGCTACTTTATAATCATATACTATAGTACCGGCCGGCTGGTACCTGGGTGCAATGCCATGGTATACTACCTTTGGGACTAATGGCCGGCAGATCGCTGGTTACTGGGTGCCGGCCCGCAGTCTCTGCCGGCCGGCAATAGGTAATATGCTGGTAGTTGACTGCACCCCGGCTGCCAGCCACTAATCGTAGTAGCCGGCAGAATAGATGGTGTGCAGTTAGCTGCCGGCCGGCCGCGGGCTGATAGCAATCTATGGCGGCCGGCGAAAATTTATCAAACCAGTGGAGTGCAGCCCACCCGGATGCCGGCCGCTAAGCCGGCAGATGAGCACCCAGTGGTACTAGACAATAACAAAAGAGAAAGCATGGATCTAAGGACTGTAAGAGGGCACTGCCTTACTACCTTCTATCCAGAATGAGGGATCGATTGGAAGGGGAGAATGTAACATTCAAGCTTCAATCCATCCATAACATTGCCGGGCTCTAACAGCAGACTAATGGATGACAGACCAAGGATGGTCTGAAGAACGCTTAACAGAGAAGAGGCTTCTGCCGGAGAAGCCCAAGCCAGTCTCACAACCTACCAGCTCTCAGGTCAATTGCAGGACGATGGCCAAGGGTTTGTGATGGCTAGGCCATCACTAAAGGACAGAGTGGGAGGGATGAGGGTCCTATAAGGTGTGGAAGGAACTGACCCTAAAGCCTGTCCTACCTCACCTAACAAAACTCCGTTCTAGTATTAGGGCTATCCTAAGTGGCTAAAGAATTTATTCCTAGCCAACAGTATTTTAATACAGTAAAGAGGTTGGCAGCATCTTCCCTACGCCCTCCAAACAATAAAGGAACGGGGTTTTAGTGCTGTTGTCTCCTAAGCCGTGGAAGAATTCTATTCTTCGATTTAGGGTTTAACGGCACAGGACTAGTCTGCTAAACCACAGGAAGAAGGAATCATATCGTAGAGAAACCTTCAGGTGAGGCCTAGGGAGGTCTAGCCTCCTATGTCAGCAGCCTAACCTAGCAAAGGAATTCTATTCACCCTGCTAGGCAGCTACCGACCACAGACAGAATACTCTGAGGTTCTGACCAAATCCAAAAACCAGTCTCTCCCGTTACAGGACAAGAACAGAAACACTCTAGCCTAGTTTTACCCGAATACCATTCGAGGCAAAACTGACCAGGATTAAGCCTAGACTAACTCAGAGGGAAAAGGGATTGCTCTTAGACCTCCAGAGGAGAAAACAGCAATCGGGGATGTGTACGAAAGTATACTAAAGTCCCTTAGGCTAGTAGCCTAGGCGCAGTGAGAAGCGATTACCTAAATCACCGAAACTCTCTCGTATACTATATTTGGAAGAGGAAATCTTATTCAGTAAATATCTTACATATATAAATTAATGTCTAGAGCATCAATAAAATTATCACACTAGGAAAGTCTATTATATCATTCATGAAAGTACTAATAGCAAAACGCCTAGGCTAAGAAGCCTATCGTAAGCAAGGATCGGTTACCTAAATCGCCGAAACTGATGAATACTATCGGCATAATATAAAAAATTCCCAGCAGGAAGGCTAAATAGCTAAATTTATTAAAGCTAATAAACCGGGAAAGTCGTTCTGGCTAACTAAATGAGTCGTGCATAGCGAACGACAGCATCCATGACGCCTTCAGTTAGGCAACAGCTCTTGTTTACGTTAATTTAACCTTGATTCAAATAAAAACCGGCAAGAGCTTACATTTATACAAAGTAAAGATAATACTCAACTTTCCAGAGGCAGAAGAGGCTGGTGAAAGCATCATAATTACGAATAAATCCAAAAATAGCGAGAGAGCACAGGGGAAATCTCCGAGCAATAGAGCTACGAGATAAGGAATAACATGGCGCCGTTGATGACGTCATATACAGACTCAAAACAATGAGGAGAGGTACCTTAATAACGGCCCCCCTTCGTTTTCTTGCCACTTTCCCTCTCGAAGCGTTAACGCTATTCGGGGTGAAGATAGCTATGTGGCGTGTCAAGAATACGTCCTATGATATTGTGCGATATCCCTATAAGGATAAGTTAGGGATATTCGCTCCAGGAGTTAGAATTCTGGGTACCTTAAGGTAAAATTCTCTGTGAATATCACTGTAGTT
>NC_090731.1:176869134-176879134 GCF_036898095.1 Palaemon carinicauda | reverse complement strand
TCTCTCTATATATATATATATATATATATATATATATATATATATATATATATATATATATATATATATATATATATATATATATATATATATATATATATATATATATATATATATATATATATATATATATTCGTAAGATTACGAAAATATTGCAACGTAACTGCTAATATACTTTATTACATCTTTCGGCAATTAATTGTATCCACTTCTTTAACTTTGGTACCCAATTAGCGCCAGTAAATAGTATCTAATGTGATTAGAGTTAAATATTCAAATGAGTAACTGCGACGTGACTGCCACTGGCTCTTCTCGGAATTATACAGACGAAGACTTAAAGGAGTTTAAGTCTTTTTCAATTGAAGAAACAGCAACCAACTAAAAGTTTCTCCATGGTTGAAGTATAATCTATTTCACCTGAGTTTTTAAGACAATAGAAAACTTCAACATAATATTGGATCCAAATTTCTTGCTCATTATATGTTGAATGTATCAATAATTTTTTTCTCAATTTTTCATATCCGTAGACTAGAATAGGTATTTCTTGTTTACATGAATGTAACACATTTCCAAAAATTATATTGGATCTCAAATCATGTAAGGAGTGTATTGTAGCATTTGAAGACATGGAAATATATCTTTATATGAAATGGACATCGTTTACATTATGAAGTGGAGGAAGTTTGAGTACTTTTTATTTCAAAACAAAATTAAACATAATTAGTCGTGGATTTTCTTTTGCGACAGTAATAATTACATCGCTTTAAATAATTTTCTTACCATTTTTAGATATAGATTTATGTTAGTCATAGAAGTGAGAATCTTCTACATTGGCTGATTGAAACACTCAAGACATATAGTAATTGTTGTTGCTGCTTTCATTTTATATATAATGACAGGTTACACTGTTATGAATATGCTGTGCGTAATTGTCATCGAGTGGATTAAACGAGCAAAAATCAAAGTCTAAATCCAGCACTCGTTAATAGCTTGAATGAAATACAGTTTCACAATAGGACCTTACTTGAAAATTGTGTCAAGATTTGAACGTAATATCAAGACTACCCAATAACAGGGAAATAAATTGGACGAGGCTGCCTTATACAACCCGAACAGTGATGTACAATGGTGTCGAAAGGGATGCCATTATTACGCGAATCAAATGTTGATAGTGATTAACATATGGCAAAGGAATGGGCTATCTCATGTTATGGTAAATGAAACTTCGTGTACTTCTCAAAAGGTTGAAACCCATCCTTTGTTGCATGTCACATAGCATCTGTGATAGAGTATAAACAATTGTACTTGTGTTGTTTTGTAATAGGATACAGACGCAAACGTGAATGATTACTGTACATCATTGAAAAAATTTTGATCCACAATTTAATTTGTAAAATCGGCAATAGTATTCCTTTTTTTTTTTCCTTGTTCTTTCACTTGACCAAAAGTGTTATATATTATTACCATACATATATTTTTATCAACATTCAATAATTTCGGAAATGAGGCTATTGCGAAATATTAGATTCCATTTTGAACTTTTCTTCAGAAAGATACTCGGGCGTTTGCAAGTTTGTTAAACACTTCCAATACGAATAAACCAACATTTGGTTAAAGAATGTTAAAAACATCAACAAATAAATGGACACTGTTCAATTAATTGAAATGAAAAAACAAATTCATGGATGAGGGGAGGAAAATCTAGAAAAAATACAAGATAAAATAGATCCTGTAAAAAAGAAAAAAAAAAGTATAAAGCCATAAGATTTTCGAAGCGCTGGCTCCTAAGATCAAGAAATAGTTTCTGTATCAGTTTAGGAAAAGGGTTTTATGATTTTTGAAAAGTAAATTGCTGCGTTTCAGAGATCCTAGAAACTTAGTTATTGAAAGACTTAGGTGATTAAATATTACAAATCAGGAATCTACTACAGTTGATTAAAAAACTTATAAGGTTTCATGTCCTCATGTACTTATGAACTTGTAAAGCTTTTAACATCATAAATTCTAAAGGAGATCATTTATTTTTTTCCTTAATGGACTTTTACCCAAACTTTTCCTAATATATTATACTTATGATAGTTTCGATTTCTGCTCCCTAAGACACCTTGTTACCCCATAAGTTTATTTTCTTAAGTATATATAAACACACATACATACATACATACATACATACACCCTCATCCACACACACACGCACATACACACACACATGCACACACACACACACACACACACACACACACACATATATATATATATATATATATATATATATATATATATATATATATATATATATATATATATATATATATATATGTATATATATATATATATGAATATACATATGCATATATACATACACATATATATATATATATATATATATATATATATATATATATATATATATATATATATATATATATATATATATATGTATATATATATATATATATATATATATATATACATATATATATATATATATATATATATATATATATATATATATGTGTGTGTATGTATATATATATGTATATATATATATATATATATATATATATATATATATATATATATATATATATATAAATATATATATATATATATATATATATATATATATGTATATATATTATGGTGTTAGAGCCGTATCTCTCCTAATTGTATGTATTGTATGGAATGCTTTATTTTATTATTCATTGCTTACCTACGCCACTTAGTTTTTGTATGATGAGCTTGTTGGCAATATATTATTTTTTTCCCATAAACTAACAATTCATGCAAATGTAATTATCTACTTTTCAAGTTGTTTGATTTATAAATGTATAATGTTTCTTCTGTTAGTAATCATTATCTCATTTATGTATAAGTTTGACTGATTTCATGTGGAAAAATTATTGACTTGTAAATCTCTCTCACCCTCTCTCCTCTCAAGTCATAAGCCGAAAATGCCGTCTCCATTTTGTCCTTACCTTCTCAACCAGATTCTCTTACATACACCCATCTCTCTTATCGCAGGTAACACCAGGTGAACGTCATGATATCCCAAAACTAAAGTAATAGTAATTGTGGCGTCCGTAAATAAGCTGTCTCTGCGTGACCATTTTACCACCAATAAGACGTACGCAACAGCCAATAAGAACAGCGACCGCACTGTTATCCCAAAAAATTAGTCTATGTCCATTCATTTAACAACAGACAAGTAACATTAAACTTAAACCCAGCCATGTAGGCATAGAGGTGAATGAAAAAGAAGACTGTCTTGCTTGGAGAGTTATACAGGTAGACACAATAATCATAGTCTTGAATCATTATATCTTGCAACTTGAAAAATTAATGACCATCAACTGCCATGCTCAACTCCTAAGTAAAGTAAGACCAGTCCAATTGGCACCATCCAGCTCAAGTGACTGGTATCTTAACATAATAAATCTTATTCCCTACAGTATTCCGAAAGATACTCCCAGACGTTTTGTAGTCATGATTCACAGACTAAGATTAGCTTAATTTTGCAGATGGGAACTTATAAACCCTGAGGTCAGACTGCGCAAACACTGCGATTAGGTAGATATTCTCTGTATGCTCAGGTACCAGATAAAAACTCAGCTTGTCGTAAAACGTTTAATTTCGACCTGTAACATTATAAAAGTCAGAATAACATACCCATTTTTTCTTCTTTTTTTTTACGTATCACCTTAGCAGAAACATTAATCCTTATCACCATATGAACAAACATATATAATTTCTCACTAATAATTATCATAACAATAATGTCATCACACAATCACCGTTACCAACAAGTTAAAAGATAAGTAACAATTAACTGCAAAAAGTCACTTACAACAATGCCTCCTCTCTGATACCCAGCAGATTTCTCGTGCATTAAATATCGGCTAATTTCTTCTATCAGCTCTTACGTTAACACATCCTAAAATACAACATTACTACAATATAGTAGAGGAACAATGTCAAAATGCCGATAAGACTATTCAACCGAAACATATCCATAATTTACAAATCTCATTACACAAACAATAGCATACCTTAAAGAACACAAGCTACATATCAACACCATTTGCTTGCATGAGTGCACAGCTGCACTCCTCAGCAACTACGCACGAACAGTTGGTTACGTGCACAACCTCCACCTGCCAGTCTCTGGCCACGTCGACAGTCGACAGTACCACTGCCCACCGTCACAATTTTACACTGTCGTCAGTGAGCATGCGCAAACTTCACAAAACTTGAACATTACTAAAATACTTAAAAATAATTATTAGTGTTTAACTAATAATACACTCCCGCCTCCTTTATTGTTCTTCAACGGGTAGCAATACCACCAACTTGTGAACCGATCTCTTGATAACTGTGTCACTTTGTCCCTTATATTTTCCTGGTCTTTGTATTTTGTATCTAATGCTTACATCTCTCACCTTATTGTCTCTGCCTGTTTCTGTATCTACAACCTGCCCCATTTTCCATTTTCCTCGCACAACATTTGTGTCTTTAATCAGAACAATATCACCAGGTTGTACATTTCTTTTATCTGTGTGCCATTTTTGCCTTACAATGAGTGTAGGGAAATAATCTCTCTGCCACTTACGCCAAAAAGGTGTCGACAACATTTTGTATAAAGTTCAACCTTTTCTTGGTGTCACCTGATGTAGACCATGAACCAGATGGTACTTTATTACTTGCTCTACCCAAAAGTAAATCGTTCGGACACAAATATGTTCCTAATTCTACATCCATACCAGGTTTTATTCCAATAGGCCTTTCATTCATTAAGTTTGCTATTTCAAAAAATGTTGTCTGCAAATCACTAAATGTCAAGATGGTAGTTCCTATGAGCATTGACAGAGACCTTTTTACAGACTTAATTAAGGCCTCACTTACCCCATTCTGCCATGCAGCATCTGCAGACCGATTAAATTTCCATTTCAAGCCTTCCTTTGCTCCAAATTCAGTGATCTCGTGTATGTTCCAGTTGTTATCACTCTTAAGTTCTTTACTTGCTGATACCAATTGTGAGCCTAAGTCAGAGTGTACAGTATCAGGATAGCCATGAACCGCTGTAAATCTTCTGAAACACTTTAAAAAACTATAAGTATCATATCCATCTACAACATCAATATACACGGCACGTGTAACAATACAATTGAATATAACACCATAAGCTTTACCAGTTGTCCTTTTCTTTACATTATGTTAATTTTGAAAATGTCCAAAAATATCCACAGCAGTGTGATAGAATGCTGGAAAAGGACTCATTCTTTCATCAGAAATCTGACCCATTCTTTGACCTTCAACTTTGGCATCCAGTTTCCTGCAAAGAATACAACCTCTCTTTATCGATCTTATGATTTTACGTGCTGAAGGAACCCAAAATTTAGACTGAAGCTTACATAGTGTAACATCAACTCCAGCATGATCCAACCTGTGTAAATAACTAATGTACAAGACTGTAAATGGATGCTTACCAGGTAATAGAATGAAGCTATCTTGGTTCCAATTATGTTTCAACCATCTTTCCATTCTTTCTCCTACCATAATTGTACCATCTTCAGCTTGAAATGGTCCTAATCTTTGAAAACATTTTTTCCAGTTCTCAGGAAGACTTTTTTGTGCTTGCATAATCCAAAACCTCTCAGCTTCCTTAAGTGATCTAGGTTCAAGTTTCTTTAGAACACCCTTAAAAGATTTCACCTTAACAATGTTAAATATCCTAGCAGTGACTGCAATTAACAGATTATAGTTGTTGAATTTCGACGCATCAATTATGGTTTCTTCATGAACAGAGTATTGTGCAAGATTAACATGAATTTTATCAGGTAACTCACAATTCACCGATTGACTGATAGGCCACACTTCTAAAGGAAGGGCCATGAACTCTGGACCATATTTCCATGAATTGCATTAATGCAACATTTAAAGGGTCCTGGGGTCTGGTCAATAGATCAGCAGGATTTAATCCAGAAGCAATCCACCACCATTCATTTGGGTCACTTTTTGATTGAACTTCTGCTATTCTAGTGGCTACGAAAGTTCCAAAGCCATAAGATTCCTTTTGGATTTGTGCTCTAACAATGGAGGAATCTGTTATGTGCATTACCGAACTAAATTTATATGTCATTTCATCTTCAATGGCTTTACGCATCCTGCACGCTATAACAGCTCCACACAATTCAAGCCTTGGAATAGATAACTGTCTACTAAGGGCTATCCTACTCTTTGCCACAATGAGCCTGCTCTCGAATGCACCAGACTCTAACTCCCACCTAGCATATGCAACAGCACCATAAGCATTTGTTGAACTATCACTGAAAATAACAAGTAAAGGCAATCCTTTGGCTGTGGTTGGCTTAACATTCCTTTCAAAATACAGAGTTTCAGTGCCAAATAACTCACAAAAATATGACACCCATTGTTCTTTTAAATAGGAAGGCAAGGGATCGTCCCATCCTAATTTAAAGTCACATTTCACAGTGTCTCGTAGCAAAATCTTTGCTTTTAGTGTGAATGGAAGCAAAAACCCCAGTGGGTCGTAAACAGAACACATCTGACTGACGACAACCCTTTTTGTTAAAACTGAAGGTATATTTTCAACGAAATTCAACTTGTTTAAGTCTGGTTCTGTTCTTACACCCTTATATTTTGGAGAGAAATTTAACTTAGTTTTAAAATAAAACACATCCTTATTGCATTGCCAGTTAAAGCCAAGTATTCTTTCATTACTATTCTGGGACACTTCAAAGTCAGAATGCTCATTATCTCCAGTAATGGTCCATCGTTTAATTTTAAAACTGCCTTTAGAGAGTACATTTTCAATATCTCTAATTAGGCTAAATGCCTCAGCTTTACTCTCAACAGAATGGATTATGTCATCTACATAGGAATTAGTCATTATCACACGTGATGCTTCTGGGAAGTCCTTTACCGAGAATTCTGCAGTATGTCTGAGAGCTAACATTGCAATAATTCCTGAGGGCCTATCCCCGAAACCCATGCATGTCATTACATAGTGATCAGGTTTGCGATTACTTTGCAAATTTCTCCAAACAAATCTATGTACATGTTGTTCTAATTCTGGAAGCTTAATGCAATTATACATTTTGCTTATGTCACCGGCTATGCCTATAGCCTTTTCCCGAAATCTTAGTAATATACCAAACATTGAGTTCAAAATATTAGGGCCCTTTGCCCAAAAACTATTTAGAGACTGGCCCATATACTTTGCCGATGAATCAAAAACAATTCTCAATGGGGTTGATATATATCCTGGTTTTAACACTTCATGATGTTGAATGTATGTGACAGGACCAACATAGTTTTTAACCTCTTCATCGGATAACTTCCGAATTACATTGCGCTTTGTCATGTCAAGTATCTGGTCATTATAAGCTTGAGCATAGTCTGAACCCAGTTTCATCAATCTTTTCTCTGCGCCTTTCAGTCTAGCAACAGCTACAGATACATTATTTTGCAACAGTTTGGGATCCTTATTCCATGGAAATTTAGCAGACCATTCTTTTCTGTCCGGGTAATACATCAACCCACTTTCAATAAGAGCCAGCTCCTTTTCCTCTTTTATACTATAATTGCCATTGCCTGTTGCACATTTCCCACAATGACAACTACCACATCTGGGATTACAATCAGTTCCTAAGTGTTCAATGGTGAAGAAATCATTTATCTGTCCTGTAATATCAATTACGGGTTCTACAGATATATCATAGTCGGATATTGTACTGGAAACATGATTAATGCTAATGCCTGGATTACTCCTAAACACTGATAAGGTAACAATGTCGGGATGACTGCCATACACACACATTCCAAACTGTGATTCCCTGAGCTGTAAATTTTCAGCCACAGTTTCCTTAACTGTTGGAATTAAAGAGCAATAATCAGAACCAATTAGATCTATTTTCCCATAAGGTCTATCTAATGCACATACATTAACACCCTTGAATAAATGTTTCACTTTTGATAAATCTACCTTATCGACTTGAGATGTAATGTCATCGATTCCATAAGCAGTAACATTGACATCATTCCCATCCTTGTCGGTTAAAACCAGATCATACTCTTTACTACTGTATGTCACAGTTTTGTCGCCCAATTTAGTCACAGCTAATCTGACACATTTTCCTTTCAGTCCCAATGCCTTAGCCACATCATTTCTGATCATTGTTATATCAGCTCCCGAGTCAAATAAAGTTTGTAACTCCTGATTACCACACTTGATCTTGTTAACCATAAATAAAACACCGTTTCTTTTCAGACTTACAAAGGAATTTCCTGTTATGAATCCCTCATGTATAATAGTATGATGAAGTTTCCCACAAGATTCATTGTTAACATCTACAGTATTACATCTGGACTTCTTTAGACATTTTCTTGCTATGTGAACACCTTTAAGGCAATTAAAGCAAATACCTTTCTTCTTTACACTCTCCATTCTGTCATTGATACTCAAGTTCTGGAAAGTTGTACAGTCTAAGATATCATGTCCATATGAGCCATGATACCAGCACCTATGCAGCCTTGTGTTGTCACTGATCTTATTCCTGTTCCGTTCAGCATTTTCTTCTGTAATTTTAGTGAAAAGGTCAGTGATATTTGTAATAGCATTTTCAAGTCCTGCTATCCTTTCCATTACATCTGACTCTCTTCCTTGCTTTGTACTACGCTGATCTTCATAAGTGCAGGTATGATTCACTTTAGCCTTAATATTATTATTGCTTCTAATATTAGCATTAAGGTATTTCATTGATTTCTTTTCACTCATAAAGTATTCCAACAACTTTCCGAATAGGTCACGATTACCTACACACTCTGCTAACTTAACCCATTCACGCTTCTGAGTAGGTGGTAATAGTTTTTCTATCTGGCTAGTCATGTTAGCAGTATTTAATTCTGAAGCCAAACTCATTTGGTCTAAGTAAAGATAGCATTGCTCAATCTTATCAACCATCCTAATGAAACTCTCACTATCCCCTTCGGAAATAGGTTTAATTGACCTTATGTCCTCTACTACTACATCAATAATGGTTCTACTGTTCCCAAAAGTTTCATCTAATCGCTCAAACATTTTATCGAAGTCATGATCTGCACCACGAACTGTATCCAAGGCCTCTCCTGAGAGACACTGTCTTAGCACAAAGGGATCTTTCCCATAATTTGATTGCATTAGTCTAAAAAAATCTCTCTTGAAATTGCTATAATCTCTCACATCTCCGTGAAACCTGGGCACATCAATCGGTTTTACTTTTAAAACTTTTTTCACCTGCATTTCGTCTTTAACTTTCACAAATATCACATGAGCTGCACACTTTCTATCTTCTAATGCTTTGATATAAACGTTAGCCTCCTCTATCAATTGAGCATCACAGTTCTCATCTAATAAATTGCAATACTGTTCATTAGCTGGTTCAACTTCATCATAAGCCTTAATAACACTCTCGTATCTTTCTTCTAAAATTTCTAATGCCATTTGATCTAACATATACTCATGAAACTTATCAAGCTTACGTGTTAGTTTTGCCTTTTTGGTTCCCCTCCGCTGTTTGGCCTTCTTCTGTGCATCCAGTGACATCCTAGCACTATCATTTTCCCCCGTGGAGCTGCCGTTTTTCCCTTCATCTGTCATGATGAGTGTTGTCGAAATGTATGCTCAGGTACCAGATAAAAACTCAGCTTGTCGTAAAACGTTTAATTTCGACCTGTAACATTATAAAAGTCAGAATAACATACCCATTTTTTTTTTTTTACGTATCACCTCAGCAGAAACATTAATCCTTATCACCATATGAACAAACATATATAATTTCTCACTAATAATTATCATAACAATAATGTCATCACACAATCACCGTTACCAACAAGTTAAAAGATAAGTAACAATTAACTGCAAAAAGTCACTTACAACAATACGTCCTCTCTGATACCCAGCAGATTTCTCGTGCATTAAATATAGGCTAATTTCTTCTAT
>NC_090731.1:176861634-176864134 GCF_036898095.1 Palaemon carinicauda | reverse complement strand
ATATAAGCATAATTCAATATTTTCATTTGATTTAATCTCAATATGATTGTTTATATATACATACATACACACACACACATTATATATATATATATATATATATATATATATATATATATATATATATATATATATATATATATATATATATATATATATACATACATACATACATACATACATATACCAAGGCACTTCCCCCAATTTTGGGGGGTAGCCGACACCAACAATGAAACAAAACAAAAAGGGGACCTCTACTCTCTATGTTCCTTCAGCCTAACCAGGGACTCAACCGAGTTCAGCTGGTACTGCTAGGGTGCCACAGCCCAACCTCCCACATTATCCACCACAGATGAAGCTTCATAATGCTGAGTCCCCTACTGCTGCTACCTCCGCGGTCATCTAAGGCACCGGAGGAAGCAGCAGGGCCTACTGGAACTGCGTCACAATCGCTCGCCATTCATTCCTATTTCTAGCACGCTCTCTTGCCTCTCTCACATCTATCCTCCTATCACCCAGAGCTTTCTTCACACCATCCATCCACCCAAACCTTGGCCTTCCTCTTGTACTTCTCCCATCAACTCTTGCATTCATCACCTTCTTTAGCAGACAACCATTTTCCATTCTCTCAACATGGCCAAACCACATCAACACATTCATATCCACTCTAGCCGCTAACTCATTTCTTACACCCGTTCTCTCCCTGACCACTTCGTTCCTAACCCTATCTACTCGAGATACACCAGCCATACTCCTTAGACACTTCATCTCAAACACATTCAATTTCTGTCTCTCCATCACTTTCATTCCCCACAACTCCGATCCATACATCACAGTTGGTACAATCACTTTCTCATATAGAACTCTCTTTACATTCATGCCCAACCCTCTATTTTTACTACTCCCTTAACTGCCCCCAACACTTTGCAACCTTCATTCACTCTCTGACGTACATCTGCTTCCACTCCACCATTTGCTGCAACAATAGACCCCAAGTACTTAAACTGATCCACCTCCTCAAGTAACTCTCCATTCAACATGACATTCAACCTTGCACCACCTTCCCTTCTCGTACATCTCATAACCTTACTCTTACCCACATT
Organism: Palaemon carinicauda; assembly: GCF_036898095.1. Taxonomy (NCBI): domain Eukaryota; kingdom Metazoa; phylum Arthropoda; class Malacostraca; order Decapoda; family Palaemonidae; genus Palaemon; species Palaemon carinicauda. The sequence goes on along the minus strand of NC_090731.1, from coordinate 176,863,031 downwards.
AACTCTCAACTTCCTTCTCTCACACACCCTTCCAAATTCTGTCACTAGTCGGTCAAGCTTCTCTTCTGTGTCTGCTACCAGTACAGTATCATCCGCAAACAACAACTGATTTACCTCCCATTCATGGTCATTTTCGTCTACCAGTTTTAATCCTCGTCCAAGCACTCGAGCATTCACCTCTCTCACCACTCCATTAACATACAAGTTAAACAACCACGGCGACATCACACATCCCTGTCTCAGCCCCACTCTCACCGGAAACCAATCACTCACTTCATTTCCTATTCTAACACATGCTTTACTACCTTTGTAGAAACTTTTCATTGCTTGCAACAACCTTCCACCAACTCCATATAACCTCATCACATTCCACATTGCTTCCCTATCAACTCTATCATATGCTTTCTCCAGATCCATAAACGCAACATACACCTCCTTACCTTTTGCTAAATATTTCTCGCATATCTGCCTAACTGTAAAAATCTGATTCATACAACCCCTACCTCTTCTGAAACCACCCTGTACTTCCAAGATTGCATTCTCTGTTTTATCCTTAATCCTATTAATCAACACTCTACATACACTTTTCCAACTACACTCAACAAACTAATACCTCTTGAATTACAACACTCATGCACATCTCCCTTACCCTTATATAGTGGTACAATACATGCACAAACCCAATCTACTGGTACCATTGACAACACAAAACACATATTAAACAATCTCACCAACCATTCAAGTACAGTCACACCCCTTCCTTCAACATCTCAGCTTTCACACCATCCATACCAGATGCTTTTCCTACTCTCGTTTCATCTAGTGCTCTCCTCACTTCCTCTTTTGTAATCTCTCTCTCATTCTCATCTCCCATCACTGGCACCTCAACACCTGGAACAGCAATTATATCTGCCTCCCTATTATCCTCAACATTCAGCAAACTTTCAAAATATAATCCGCCCACCTTTTCCTTGCCTCCTCTCCTTTTAACAACCTTCCATTTCCCTCTTTCACTGTCTCTTCAATTCTTGCACCAGCCTTCCTTACTCTCTTCACTTCTTTCCAAAACTTCTTCTTATTCTCTTCATATGACTGACCCAGTCCCTGACCCCACCTCAGGTCAGCTGCCCTCTTCGCCTCACGTACCTTGCGCTTTACTTCCACCTTTTTCTCTCTATATTTTTCATACTTCTCTATACTATTACTCTACACCCATTCTTCAAAAGCCCTCTTTTTCTCTTCCACTTTTACCTTCACTCCTTCATTCCACCATTCACTGCCCTTCCTCATGCTGCCTCCAACAACCTTCTTGCCACATACATCACTTGCAATCCCAACAAAATTTTCTTTTACTAACTTCCACTCCTCCTCTAAATTACCAGTTTCTCTTACTCTCA
>NC_090731.1:176841634-176844134 GCF_036898095.1 Palaemon carinicauda | reverse complement strand
TGGGCGTAGGCATCTGTGGGTGCGCTGATGTGGAGAGCGAGGTTAGAGGGGGGGGGGGGGTTTGAAGAGGTGTCGACAAGTACGAGTCTGAGTTGACTAATCGTCGGTGGGCGACATCGACCGGAAGGTGGATATGAAAGAGGGAATCCGTGCGTGGCATTGGCAATGTGACGTCAGCAACGAGAAACTTCCAATTAAATTTACCGTTTCCAAACGATAATGTGAGGTTCTCGTAATTGTAGGTGGGTACCGCAGATCCGTTGGCAGCTACCAGGTGGACGTCGGCAGACTACATCGTGTCGTGAAGAAATCCCTTGGCAAAAGAAAAGGACAATCACCCGTGTCTACCAAAAATCGCATGGGCGTTCCTGAATCATGTAAAAAGAAAAGATTAGAAACACGGGAGGCCACCGACACAAGCGAGGGCCTACTTATACGTTTTCTGGCCACTGACAATCCTTGGCACATTTCTTTGCGACTGCCCCGAATCTGTAGTGGTAGTAGCAAAACTGTGGCCGATGGGCGGTAGTAAGTGGCTGTAGAAGTTGTTGGTTGTGGTGCGAGCGAGTGGTGGGGGATGGGTAGCTTTGTCGCCTCTCCGGCTCGTCATGGGGTAGGCATTTATGTCCTACGTCATTCACGTTAGCTTCGGTTGACGTTGAATAGGCGTCCTCTTTGTCAGGAGTGGAGGCGTTGATGGAGGTATTGAAGGTCGTGAAGTGGATGTCCATAAGGGCGTCGGCTTTGATCATCAAGCCTTTTATTGGTAAACTATCGACATAGGGTATGGCAGCATCTACAGGTTCGGGTAATCGGCGTATCCAAAGAGCACGAAGTAGGTTCACCTCACGAGGAGAACCTTCTGCGGCAGGTTGTAGGCGAGCGATACTGGTCATTTCCCAGAGGGCAAGCAAAGGCCTTTGGTCCCCCAATGATTGTTGAGAGAGCTGAAAAAGCTTTGCTATACGGGCGGCTGGCGACGGTGAGTACTACTGCAGAAGGTATGTTTTGAGGCCGTCATACGCTATTGGGGTGTCTCGTTGCTCACAAAGCCAGTCTGATATTTCCGGGAAGGTGTCCTTGGGTATCGCCGTGAGAACATAATCTGCTTTGGTGGTTGAGCGAGTCACGCCCTTGATGCGGAACTGAACTTCTGCGTGCTGAAACCAAGCAAACGCCTCTCCACTGGCGAACTACGAAAGTTTCAATAGGGTGGCGCCAACTTCCGTGGAGTCCCCCATAGTACCAATGACGAAGGGGAGGGGGGGGGGGTGGAAGGCGGAGGAGCGAGTCGACTTCCGGGGTCACCAATGTGTAGAGCCGAGAGAAGGGTTGTGACTCAAAGGCAGGATGAAAGCAACTGAGTAACTTTATTACAGAACATCCGTGTATATATACATAACCCCCAGGCAAAAAGGGCATAAAAGACATAACAGGCATTTTCATGTTCAACCGACACCGCACTGGTTAACAGTTAACGGTGAGAAAAAAATTCAAGGTCCTTATCAGTGTGAGGGGAGAGCGAAGATACAAGCATAATATACAGTATACAAAAAAGGAAATGTTACTATATACGATCGTGTGACACACGGTTGGTACAAGGTACTCACTTCCCCCCTCTAGTCTATAATTATGGAGGGTACTCTTATTCGTAGCATGACAAGCAATATAGTTAATAGATGCGTATCGACAAATAGATATGAAAGCCAACCAAAAAAATAGATATCTGGCAAAAATTAAATTAGATATTATACGCCACAATTTACACAATAAAAGAAAATGACAAAATATATTTTCATTAATTTCTTCTTCCGAGCTCTGTTACTTGCAGATATAGAACTGCCCCCCACCGCCCCCCACCCCCCAAAACACAATCGTATCAATATCGGCAATACATAATCTCATCCAGAACCTCTCTCTGGCTCTAGGCAATAATGCTTCAAAAGGCTGGGTATGGGTAGGAATAGGTTCCTCCTCCTGTCGTGTTTAACGGTATAATGTTAGCAACAAAAACCACCCACCAATATACTTTATTATGAAAGTTGCTGCTCCTCTTACATTTGTAAATATCGTCGGTTTCTGTGATAACTTGGTTTCCCCGCCTCTACTTCAGTATAACACCAACTATGAACGAAGTATTCATATCTACACAACCTCTAAATCTGCCTCGCCCCAAGGCTGATCCTAATCCTGTAGCCACTTGGCCTTCCGGAACCACCCTGGTTAGAAACACACGAATACCTCTTTAACATTGCATATATCTTACATATTTTTTACGTAATGGATATGTCACAATTATCTTTTCTTAGTAGAGAAAAATTATTACTGCGATTCTAACAATAGATTACTTCCATTAAATTTTGGTCTCCGTTAGAAATAGATCCTTCTTTGTTCTGTTAGTGGTTTGTGTTCTGAAGCACTGTATTTAGCTGCTTTACTTTCATATTGTTCATTTATTTTCTTTCTGTTTTTTTTTTATTTATAAAAACCGTTCTCATTT
>NC_090731.1:176829134-176836634 GCF_036898095.1 Palaemon carinicauda | reverse complement strand
CATTCAAGCGATTTCTTGTTTTTGTTTTATTTGTAATAAGGCAGAAAACCTGTATTCACACAGGTAAGTAGAAGAAAAGGGTAGAATGGTTTTCAGCCCAAGTTTCTCAACTCTAGGATATGATACACTTGATTGTAACCAGAATTCATGTCTAGAATGTTCTTTAGAAAAAAAAACCTTCATACTTGAATTAACTTCATTTCTAGGAATTTATCTTGGCTAATCTCAGGAATAATATCTGATTTTGCATTAAAATGGTTTCTCACAAATGACAGATTTATTTCTTCAAGATCAGGAAAGGAAACTACCTGGAAAATTCTTGGCATAAATTATGAAGGTAACTGATTATTTCATTTTGGAGACAAGATTCTGTTTCTTGTTCTCTTTCTTCAGCCACTTCATAAAGCTTCTCAAACATAGCAAAATTACCAGAGCTAACTTTCCTAGACCAGTTCTTTATGATGGCAACAAAAAGGACGCAATGTGTCAACAAAGTGAATTACTGCTGCGTACTCACTCTGAATATTTAGATTAAGTTTGTTAAGCTGGCCAAATGTGTCGGCTAAATAGGCTGAACGTGGTTCCCAAAGTGGATCATTGTAAAAATATGCTCCATATCTTGCTTATCCAAAAACATCTTTAGCTCCTTTTTAAGCTCTAAAACTCTGTTTAAGACATGGGCCTTGGATAGTCAGTGAACTTTAATGTAGAAAAGTAGTTGATGCTCGGAAAAGACAAGTGTTCACAGGCATAGAATTTTAAATAATTGATTATATTTACAGAGTGGTCCAAGATGGCTTGGAGGTCCCTAGGAAGAGTACTAAAAGCAAGTGCCTGTCGATGGATCACGCAATGAGTCATTGTAACCTCAAGAGCAATCTCTTTAACTCTATAGACAAAACCCGATTTCGAACCTAAGATGGCGGGTGCCCCGTCAGTACACACTGCACAAACATTCTTTCAAGATAGGCCTAACGAACTGCAATAATTTGTTACCTCTTTCATTATATCTTCACCTTTGGTGATAATTTCAAGTGACCCACAGAAAAGAAATTACTCTATATTTTCACTCATGAACGTGCTTAATGAATATAAGAAGTTTTGAATAAGATGAAACCTCAGTGGGCTCATCTAATTGCTGAGCAAATAAGCCAACATCTTTTATCTACCTGATCACCTGTCCTTTCATAGCAATAGACTTTTCTTCAATGCTTCTTGATACTGTGTTGACAGAGAGTAATATTTGCTGAATTGTTTATCACTACCCCCCTCCCCCCCCCCAAAAAAAAATAAGGTTAACAATCTTTGAAGCACAATGTTTTATAAGATTTTTGATGAGGCTCTTTCTGTTTAGCTATTTATAGTGATACCTCATATGAACCCTTGAGTACATTCCTACTTATCGTCTGAAATGCCCCCAATTGAGTCCAGTTTCATTCGTTTCAAGCTACATTCATGACGTTTGAAGAAATTGACGTCTTTACCAGAATGTTCATAGTGAGTGTAGTCAAGAGGATTTTTCCATTTTGAGAGCTTCAAGGCATAATTACCAAGTACTTTCTGACACAAAACACACAGAGCCTTTATTACACCATTACGAACAAAATTAAGCCCATATCAAATATATTCCTCACAGAAAATTCTTTATGATTTCTTCCCATCTGCCATATTACAAGAGATTGAAGAAACACCAGAAAAATAGAAGAAAAATGTTGTGCTTCATTATTTCTGTATTTTATACTTTTGAAATATTATTTTAAAGATGCTCATGTCATGGCCCCAATGAGAACCCGCCATGGCCCGCCAGTGGGCCATGGCCCACAGGCTGAAAACCACTGGACTAGGAGATTGTACCAACCGTGTGTCACACAATTGTACATAATTCCTTTTGTATATATTATGCTTGTATCTGCGCTCTTCCCTCGCACTAAAACGAACATGAAAATTCATGTCTCCGGTTTTCCTCTGTGACATTGTCTGTCTTGTAAACATGTTATGTCCTGTTGCCTTGAGGTTTTGTATATAAAGGAGAGTGTTCTATAATATTATAACTTTGAGTTCACAACCTTCTCTCGGCCCATCACATTGGTGACCACGGAAGCCGACTCGCTCCCACCGCCTTCCAACCCCACCCCCTCGCCCCTTCATTGTTGGTAGTACTATGGCGGACTCTACGGCAGTTGGTGCTGCGGCCGCTCCATTCAAACTTTCATCGTTTGCCAGCGGAGAGGCGTTTGCTTGGTTTCAGCGCGCAGAAGTCCAGTTTCGTATCAGGGGCGTGACTCGCTCAACCACCAAAGCGGATTATGTTCTCGCGGCGATACCCTAGGACACCTTCCCAGAAATATCCGACTGGCTTTGTGAACAAGGAGACACCCCAATAGCATATGACGCCCTCAAAACATACCTTCTGCAGCAGTACTCGCCGTCGCCAGCCGCCCGTATAGCAAAGCTTTTTCAGCTCTCGCAACAACCGTTTGGGGGACCAAAGGGCTTCGCTTGCCCTCAGGGAAATGACCAGTATCGCTCGCCTTCAACCTGCCGCAGACGGCTCTCCTCGTGAGGTGAACCTACTTCGTGCCCTTTGGATACGCCGTTTACCCGAACCTGTACGCGCTGCCATACCCGATGTCGATAGTTTACCCATAAAGGGCTTGATGACCAAAGCCGACGCCATTATGGACAGCCACTTCAAGACCTCCATCAACGCTTCCACCCCTGACGACGAGGATGCCTATTCAACGTCAACCGAAGCTGACATAAATGCAGTAGGACATACACGCCTACCCCGTGACGTGCCGAAGCGGCGACAAAGCCGCCCACCACCCACCAATCGCTCGCACCCCAACGAACGACTTCTTCAGCCACTTACTACCTCCCATCCACCGCAGTTTTGCTACTACCACTTCAGATTCAGGGCAACCGCGAAGAAATGTGCCAAGGATTTTCAGTGGCCAAAAAACGAGTAAGTAGGCCATCGCTTGTAGTGGTGGTCTCCCGTGTTTCTAATCTTTTCTTTTTTACAGGATGCAGGAACGGGCGTGCGATTTTTGGTAGACACGGGTGCTTGTCGTTCTCTTTTGCCAAGGAAACTCTTCAAGGCACGACGTAGTCTGTCTACATCTGCCGACGTCCGCTTGGTAGCTGCCAACGGATCTGCGATACCCACCTACAATTACGAGAACCTCACATTATCGTTCGGAAATGGTAAATTCAATTGGAAGTTTCTCGTTGCTGACGTCACAATGCCAATCCTCGGTGCGGATTTCCTCTCTCATTTCCACTTTCTGGTCGATGTCGCCCACCGACGATTGGCCAACGCAGACTCGTACTTGTCGACACCTCTTCAACCCGCCCTCTCTAACCTCGCTCTCCACATCAGCGCACCCACAGATGCCTACGCCCACCTCCTCAAGTCGTACCCGGAATTTTCCGTCCAGAACTTCGCCAAACGCCTACGGTTCCTGCCAAGCACGGTATTTATCACCATATCAAGACGACGGGACCCCCAGTCTTCGCAAAATTCAGACGTCTGGCACCGGAACGATTGGCAGCCGCCAAACAGACATTTGCCGAAATGGAGGAATTGGGCCTTTGCCAAAAGGCCTCCAGCCCATGGTCGTCACCCTTACACATCGTTCTGAAGAAAGACGGCTCCCTCCGTCCGTGCGGGGATTACAGGCGCCTGAACATGCAAATAGAACCGGATCACTACCCCCTCCCAAACATTACCGACGTGACCTCCTACCTGCACAAAGCGAAGGTTTTCTCTACGCTCGACATCCTGAAGGGGTATTATCAGGTGCCTATGAACCCAGGAGACATCCCCAAGACCACCATCACCACTCCGTTTGGTACATACACCTTCAATTACTCCTGTTTTGGCCTTCGTAATGCTGGGGCAACGTTTCAACGTCTCATGGATGGCATCTTAGGGGATCTCCCTTTCTGTGTATCGTATGTGGACGACATACTTGTGTTCTCCTCCTCAAAAGAGGAACACCTCCGTCACCTGCGCATCGTGCTCGACCGCCTGCAACAAAACGGCCTTGTAGTCCGGTACGACAAGTGTACCTTTGGCGCCAACGAACTGTCGTTCTTAGGGCACCATATCACTCCTGAAGGAGTCCATCCCCTCCCTGAGAAGGTAGCAGCCGTTCAGAACTTCCCCGCGCCCTCGACCGTCAAAGCTCTGCAGGAATTCTTGGGCATGATCAACTATTATCACCGTTTTCTGCCAGCCATTGCCGCCACTCTTGCTCCCCTCTACGCCTCCCTCAAGGGCAAGCCAAAGGACCTGAAGTGGGGTCCCCTTCAAGAAGCAGCCTTCTGCAATGCAAAGAAGGCCCTATCAACTGCTGCGTCTCTCACTTTTCCTATCCCACACACTTCTCTCCTTCTCTCCACCCATGCCAGCGACGTCGCTATTGGTGCAGTACTCGACCAGGTGATCAAAGGCTCGCCCCGCCCATTGGCCTTCTTCAGCAAAAAACTGTCCAAGGCAGAATCGTGTTATTCTGCCTTCGATCGAGAATTGCTGGCGGTGCACTTGGCTGTCCGTCACTTTCGCCATTTCTTAGAAGGTACGCCCTTCGTCATTCGCACAGACCACATGCCTCTGGTGCACGCCTTCACTCGACAGTCTGACGCCTGGTCCGCCCGTCAACGCCGACATCTCTCCGCCGTGGCTGAATACAATTGCACCCTCCAATACGTCCCTGGTAAAATGAATCCTGTTGCCGATGCCCTGTCAAGAAACACGTTGGCTGCCGTTCAACTGGGATTGGATTACAACGCCCTGGCTGAAGCCCAACAACAGGATCCAGAGTATCAAGCTTGTAGGACATCCTGCACGTCCCTCCGTTGGGAAGACTTTCCCCTCGAAGACTCCAACACCACCCTCCTCTGTGACGTCAGTACTGGTAGACCGCGACCTTGGATTCCTGCTCCCATGGGCCGACAGGTGTTTGATTTCATTCACAGCCTTTCACATCCCTCGTGCCGTTCTACTGCACAGGATGCTAAGGATTGGGTCCGCGCCTGTACTTCTTGCCAAACTTCCAAAGTATATCGACACACAGATTCAGGAGTGGGCACCTTTCCTCAACCTCAGCGTTGTTTCGCACACCTTCACGTCGACGTTGTAGGCCCCCTACCCACATCACAAGGACATATTTACCTGTTTACCGTTATTGACCGCTCCACTCGTTGGCCTGAAGCCATTCCCATGGAAACTGCAACGTCCGCCTCATGTACATCTGCCTTATTCTCTTGATGGATTTCAAGATTCGGTATCCCTGAGCATATTACCTCTGACAGGGAACCACTTTCACCTCTCAATTGTGGACGTCATTAGCAAATCTCCTGGGCATCACCCTACATCAGACAACGGCCTACAACCCCGCTGCCAATGGAATGGTTGAACGTTTTCATCGCACCTTCAAAGCAGCTTTGATGTCCCGCTGCAAGGATTGCAACTGGTTTACTCAGCTTCCCTGGGTCCTCCTGGGACTAAGGACCACTCCTAAAGACGCCCTCGACGTCTCGGCAGCTGAAATGGTGTATGGCGACCCGTTGGTCGTCCCTGCCGAATTTTTTCCTTCTACAACCTCCTACGACGATCTCCAGCGCATACTTTACGTCGTGGGAAAATTTACTCCATGCCGCCAGACTTACAAGCCCCCAGCGAAGCATCACATACCAACGGACTTGCACTCTGCAACGCACGTCTTCCTGCGCAACGACACCAGCAAGCCACCACTAACGCCCCCTTACATGGGCCCTTTCCTTGTGATCCAACACAGTCCGAAAGCATTCCTCCTAAACATTCGGGGCAAAGAAGACTGGGTCTCCATTGATCGTCTAAAACCTGCTTATCTTCTGCCAGATGACCCGCCTACAGTTCGCCTCTCTAGATCAGGGCGCCCTATTTAACATGTACAGTATGTCATTTTTAGGGGGGGAGCCATGTACCAACCGTGTGTCACACAATTGTACATAATTCCTTTTGTATATATTATGCTTGTATCTGCACTCTTCCCTCGCACTAAAACGAACATGAAAATTCACGTCTCCAGTTTTCCTCTGTGACATTGTCTGTCTTGCAAACATGTTATGTCCTGTTGCCTTGAGGTTTTGTATATAAAGGAGAGTGTTCTATAATATTATAACTCAGTTGATTGCATCCTGCCTTTGAGTTCACAACCTTCTCTCGGCCCGTCACAAGATACAGCAAGTCTTGAAATGGTATATTATGCCGTTTCTTTCCTTTACCTATCTTAACGCTTCCGAGGAACAAGAAACTAATTAAGATAATTCTATCGTAATAATAAAACATTTGAATTATTATGGTCTATTCTCTTATCAGGGTTATATCAAACTTTTCTACTACAGAAATCTGTAGATAGTTTATATCGTAACGAGCGATTCGTTAGACAATTGTTCCTAAAGACGGAGGTCAACCAGTCGATGGAAGATAAAAAGGTTTCAAGAAATAACGTTCCAATATATGAAAAAATAAAAAAGATGATAATTGTTTATAGGCATAGATAGACCTATCTTGCTTCACAGATAAAGGTTTACATTTATCTAACAATAGTCTTGAATATTTAGTCTATTGCACCAAGGTTAAACCTTTCTATTTGATGAAATTACAATTCCTTTTTCGGAATGTCAAAAAACTTTTTTTTTGGACAAGTGATTGGAAGAGCGATTTAATCTTTGACATATTAAGTAATCAGTGGATGGTTACTTTTTTTTTTTTTTTATTATCAGCATTGGTAAGTGAGAAACAGATTTTAAGTTGAGTTAAATGGTCTTTTATTCGATGAATTATATATTTAATGATGTATGAAAATACCTTAGAAAAGACCATACACAGCTTACAATTAGATATTCAGGAACTGTTCGTAATTCGGGAGTAAGAAACAATCTCAATTTTACATAATTTAATTAATAAGATTACCAACATATCTATATATTTCAACAGACTGTACACACTTCAGGCTTTTAGCAAACTCGCCATGACTGCATATTGCAGTTACTTCAGACGTAAATGCAATGTAACTTTCCAATAAAAATATTTTTGGGCTTACGATTTCTCTATCATCTCAAAAAGCTTTCTAAATATTTGTTTATAATCATCGTAAATTACACGACCGTTTTTTAGATTATTGAAATAGAAATAAATAATTCTATTATGTAGTTTAACTTTTTATAAGAAGCTCTCATATCAGTGAAAACCTCTCTCTCTCTCTCACTCTCTCTCTCTCTCTCTCTCTCTCTCTCTCTCTCTCTCTCTCTCTCTCTCTCTCTCTCTCTCTCTCTCTCTCTCTCATGTACACTCGCAAAATTTATTCCAGTAAGTCGAGAAATTGTTTTAATGAGTGCACATTCTATAGAAAAGTGTGGATTTGATTGATAATTAATGAAAATATGCTTTGAAAATGATCAAGTTTTAATTTGCCTTTCCAAAACGTAGCTCTAATTTTGGGAACCGTA
>NC_090731.1:176804134-176811634 GCF_036898095.1 Palaemon carinicauda | reverse complement strand
GTTTGAGCGTGTGTGGGTGGGTGTGTGTATCTATATACAAATTTATGTCAACGCAAATTACGTCAATCATAAATTCACAATTACTTGCTAAAGTCACTACCGAAGAAGCGGAATCTTTTACTAAGTCGGAAACAACGTCGAATTCTTATTATCTCATGGTGAAACTATAGCTCCCTATTATAAGGGGAGAAGAATTTGGTAATATTAGCTCTAATATGACCCCTTTCCTCCATAAAAAGGAAATTATGTATATGACTCATATCCGTCAACAATTTGATGAAATCTATTATTTTTAATCTGTACCCAGCTCTTTGAGGTAATGTTATGGACTATATTTAATCAGTCATATTCTATAGGATTAAATATTGGCAAAAGCTCTTTTAATATCATCTGATAGTTTTGATATCTAATGCTGGAAATATCCTTATGTATTACACTTTGATTGACATGTTAAACTTTTTCTTATGATAGATCTATGATTAATTGCTAGATAAAAAAAAATTCACAATAATCAGATCTTTTGAATATTGAGATTAAAAGGAGAATTTCTTCTGTCACACGTCAATGACGAATATATAACGACCCCCTTTCCCATTCCCAGATATTAATCTCGATATTGGGATATAAGGCAGGAATGGAACTAATCTGGAATCAGTATTTCCCTTTTTGTTCCACCTTAATTTTTAAGATGACTGTATATAAACCACAGAATACAAGCAGGATGGAAGAATTGGAAAAAAGTGCGTGGAGTACTATGCGACAGGAAAATAGGGGTTAAGATGAAAAGTAAAGTACACAGGACAGTTGTGAGACCGGCAATGATGTATGGAGCGGAGACGTGGGCAATAAAGAAGACAAGAGAGAAGAAGATGGATGTGGCCGAGATGAGAACGTTGAGATGGATATGTGGGGGGTAACAAGAAGAGATAAGATACGGAATGAGGTGATTAAGGGTACCACAGGAGTTAGAAAACTATCAGATAAGATCCAAGAAAGTAGACTGAGGTGGTACGGTCATGCCATGAGGAGAGATGAACAGTATATTGGGAGGAGAGTAATGGAAATGGAGGTATAGGGAACGAGAAGGAGAGGGAGACCAAAGCGAAGGTGGGTGGACTGTATCAAGGATGACCTTCGATGAAAGGAATTAACCGGTGATGAGGTGTAGGACAGAGGTAGGTGGAGAAAGCTGACCAGAAACATCGACCCACATAGAGTTGTGGGAAAAGATGCAGACAAAGAAGAAGAAGTATATATTCCAGGAAACCTCTCTCTCTCTCTCTCTCTCTCTCTCTCTCTCTCTCTCTCTCTCTCTCTCTCTCTCTCTCTCTCTCTCTCTCTCTCTCTCTCTCTCTATCGTCTTAAGTCTACGTTTAATCCTGAATCAAATTAGGGAAATGAATATTGTGTTAAGTATGGTAGGAACTGGTTGAAGCGCTTTCTTGTTATTTGAATGTTGTAGTTTACAATAGGTCAGAGCAAATAAATAACAAAGGGAAAAGGCTAGAAAAAGCATGAGCTAATCATCAGTATGATATCTATTTTAAACGAGTTAGATTTTTCGTGTGATTTGCCATAATAATTCTTTGTTATTGGCTCTAGTAGAAAATCGTGAAATATTTTGCGTAATCCACTGGAACATAATAAGAAAAAAAAAACAGATTTAATGAATATAATCCTTAGTTATATGAAGTACCTTAATAACATATTCCCTGAAAAGACTTTGCTCTTTTTTCAAATAATTTCTGTCACAAGTGTTCTATATATCCAACATATTTTTGGGTAATTTAAATGTGCGATAAAGCAACAAAATCCATTTATATACTCGAAAGTACTTTTCATTAGATTGAAAAATATAAGCCAGTCACTTTCATTGGTATAAAATGTTTCTAATATTGAATTTTTGTTTGAGATCGATAATTTTCCATTATCACAATTTGCCCAGTAAATAACACGTTTTCAATAAACTCAGATGAAAGTAGATCTATTGATAAAATGAAGGAAAAAATAAATACTTCCAAAATTTCAGGGATGAATTAATAGTTACAGATATATATCTTACTCTGACCCCCTCGAACCTACTTTCACACATAAACAGTCACTCTTCCTTCTATAAATGAAAGCACATTATTCTATACTAAAAGTATATAAGTTTTTATCAATAATTTCTCTTTTATATTATGCATTTTGAAGCGCATTAAATATTAGATAATGATTTATATGCAAAAAGTTAATATCAAATAATCAAGATAACGAAAAATTTCTTAAATAAATTTAATAGTTTAAGAGATATAACTCACCAAACCAGTCACTCTTTCTTCTACAAATACTAGCATATCGTTTTGTTATAAATGAAGATATTATTTGGTCTGAATCGTTTATCTTAAACATCAGGCGTTTTCAACCTCTAAATACTAGAAAAGTTTTATATCATATCAAAATAAAATTCTGAAAATATAGGAGACTAGTGGAATTTAGAATAAAAGTTGTTCTACCCTATGTAGCATTTTCGTTTTAGAATATTTCTGTTTTTTCCTCTAGAAAGATTTCTTCATTTATCATTTTTTTTTTTTGTGTGGGGGTTAGGGGTGGGTGGGTGGGTTTATAAACTGCACACTTTTGACACTTACCTGCAAAGTAAATATAGAACTCAATTACCATTAAATTAAATTGGAACAACTTAAGATTCAAAGGGATTTTTTTTTCACAACAAATAAGGTTGTTCACAAAAGCCATCTAAACAATTTCAGGAAACTTCGTCCAGTAATATTGTTCACAAAGAAGACATCCACTTCTCTGCCTGATGTTTTTCGTTTCCCAATAAGAAATTCAGGAGTGAGACGCTTCAGAAAATCTCTGGGAAATTCTTCTGGCCAAAAATATAATTACCTGTCAGTCATTAACTATTCATTGAGCAAAGAATTAAAAATATAATTCATATAAATTTCTATTTATAGTTAGTGTCTGTTGATTCTCTCTCTCTCTCTCTCTCTCTCTCTCTCTCTCTCTCTCTCTCTCTCTCTCTCTCTCTCTCTCTCTCTCTCTCTCTCTCTCTCTCTCTCTCTCTATTTATTTATATCTCTGTAAATGCTTTTTACTCTCGTTATGGTTTTGTTTATTAGCTAAGTTGTACGAAAAATTAGATTAAGCTTCTTTTGTAAAAATGCGTTTCACCCGAATCACTCGCAATTAATTCAAAAGCAGAAAAGGTTGAATAATTGATCATCGCGTAGCAAAATGTGATTGAAAAAGATTACTTCTATTATTTGAATTATTTTGAATAATAAATTTGCATTAATTTGTCTTTGTGATGGTTATATATATTCAATTTTCTTTCTAAGACAATAAAGATTATACTTACTCATTACTCTTTGACATCTGGGTTTATGCATGCCTTTTTACTTTTTAATTATACACCCTGGCCTGAAATAAATTTGATTTTCTCTAAAGCTATGTTATATAACTTATAGTTATGTAAATTACTGATATTCGATATAAAATTACTACTTTCAAAACGATCAAGACAATGAAAGCTATAATGTAGACCCTTTGGCACAATAAAAAGTAAAATTGTATTCAAACTTTTATAGAAAGAAGATTTATGAAGGTAGCTATTTAGATGCACAGGTAGATATGTAGCTAGGGAGACAGATTTAAGGTAGATAAGTATCTTTAGGCAACAATAGAATAAAAAAAGTTGTGCAGAACAAATAGGAAACAGTAAAATGATTAATACATTACAATCATAAAAAAAAAAAATAATGCGGTGGTATCATTTCATTATAAGGGAAAAAAACGTCCAATATTTTATTCTCTGTTTTTCATATGAATTATATTTCTTATAAAAGCAGGCTTACGAAAAGAATATCTTATCTATGTTGGAAATTTAAGCGCTGCCTAATTTTAACAAAAGTTTGAAAATTTTATTCATACATCATGTAACATATATGACCGCTGATAACTCATAGAGATCCACTGTTAATTAAGGGAGGATATATATATATATATATATATATATATATATATATATATATATATATATATATATATATATATATATACATATATATATATATATATATATATATATATATATATATATATATATATATATATATATATATATATTATGAGCTCCGTATCGTAAATCTGTTTTGATAATATAAAAACTTAGTATTCAGTTTTGGGAAGGAATTGTGATAAGAAGTTTCCTAATCTAAAAATGTCCAACGTTAAAGATCAAGATAACTGAAATACTTAATATAGGATACGAAATTAGACCCGTCTGAATCCTTTTGTAAGGTTACTTCATCCATTACTTATCAAACAACCGATTCCATGTGATTTCTGGAATCATTATTCATTTCATTCACCTTCTGAAGAGGGTTCATTCCCTTTAGCACCTCATTTTTGGAAAACCTGCTGATAGAATAGTTCGCTGAAAGTGCAATGACATTTATTCTGCTCTTGGTTTTTTCGTGTCTTGGTTTTACGAAACTTCAGCGTCAAACTTTTGTCATAATTAATGCGATCCAAATTACTTCGGGGTATTCGGTTTCCTCACTTGGAATTACAATCATGTTATATTAAAAACTGATTAAACTTGTAATTTCTTCTCTCTCTCCTCTCTCTCTCTCTCTCTCTCTCTCTCTCTCTCTCTCTCTCTCTCTCTCTCTCTCTCTCTCTGCTTTGTATACATAAGCTATTGAATACATTCGATTCATAAAACTACAAAATTATTGCATAGTTACAACGTCTAGGATATTCTCTAAGGTTGCTGAAGGACTTGGGACGCCCTGCTGGGATTTTCCCTGAAAGATTTTCTTCGCCAATTGGATTTAGCTCTACAACTGCTACTTTTCTTTAAGTAGCTTCTGGGATTCCAGTAAGGATTTTTATTCCTCCCAGGGAAGGAAATATGACTTGTGTTTCCCTTGAGAAGGCTTTATTTATTTATTCAAAGATCCGGAGAGTTGTCTAAGGGTTGCTAGTCATGGTGAATATTGCTATATTGGAGTACATAAAAGTTTTCAACAAAATACTAGTCCAACAAATCACCCTCGAAACGGCACAATGCCATCTTGAAAAAAAAAATCATATCTTTAAACATTGGTCATGGTTACATAAGTACATTAAAAGGAATCAGGGTCTGGGGTATTCCTTATCAGGATTTAAATAGAATAAATATATATCACTCCTGATAAAATAAATGATAATGTTGAAGTCATATCTTTATCCAATTAGTTTGCAATCTTACGTTTACTCGAAAAATTTAAATATTTTTTTTTTTAGTTGAGGTATTATATATAGTCTGAATTATTTCTATCCTTTTATTTGCCGAATCGATAAACTCAAAACTGAAGCTGTATGTAGAAACTCAATGCTCGGCTAAAAATCTTTACATTGACATGAAATGATCCGTAAAAAAATATTCATATAATGGTTTGATATCACATGCATACCGTAATTAACCTTTTTTTCTACAGTTTTTTCACAGTATATTTTGAATATATTTTTATAATGTATTATGAGCTATACTCTTGGAGATAAGAACAGTCTCTGGAGAGGGGAAGATGATTAATTTTCATAGAAAATTAAGAATAACGATAAATTATTATTTAATAGAGTCAAATATAAAAGAACATACTCAAATGATAAAAAAAAAATATTGAAACAAAACAATATACATGATTTTATATTTGAGGAAATAAAGTCTTCTTAATATATATACAGAGTTAAAGACCTCAGTAAAAGATTATCAAAGGATCAGATCTTTCAATCTCAACGGCATGCGGCCTTATTTTATCAACTACTTAGCATTTATTAGTTATATGTAGATTAGATTCTTATATATAATGCCACAGGACTTGTGAGAATGATATATTTTTCCCTTTTTTACAAACTGATTGTTAATGTTAACAAAAAAACATTTTATTTGTGATTCAAATATGTTGTTATGTTCTGGAACAAGAGCTTCTGGTAATTTTCGTAGTCATCAGACGTGAGTATTGCATATTCCGTAACATAATTTTGCCCTCAACTTTCGAGGAAACCGGTCCTGGTAGAAAAGAGAATGATAATCGAGTATTCAGGAGAAACTCACTTGGGCTATCGTTGAGTTAATATCTGTTCTTGTAGATTCATAGTTTGTGACACCTGTTGTGACCAGACATTCATATTTAATCTAGAAGAAAATAAGGAAACCTTGGAAGATCTAATATCATCAGATGTGGTGAGTTTCTGCTTTTAATCTGTTACATGTGGAACTGTAGTTTAAGAAGATTTATCGCTTTTCTTGGGAATTCGTCGTTTCCTATCGTCATCCGAGTCTCATATCAGGATATGAAATTTTTGGAAGATTGAATATCATCAGATGCTGTGTTCCTGATTATTCATATTTCATATTTGAAATGTGTTCTGAAATTTTATTGCAGAACTGATGTCATTCCCGTCTTCATCTGAGTCTCAAAGACAGGAATTTATAAACCGCAGATGCGTTTTAAGCGGTATTTGTGTAAATTATCGTCAATAAGATATTGAAAATAGCGCTAGCCTAAAATATATTAATTGCTATGTTTGCAAGCATTTTTTTTCTTTTACTGTTACAGTATTACTATTCTAGATGTTGGATTAATTTACAACAGAATAGTATATTAAAGTAGATTTCACATAAACTACGTTTTATATAGGTGACTGTAACAGAATCCCCAAATTTTCTTGCGGTTTGCAATATAAAGATGAATGTTATGCAAAATCTTTAATGTTTTATAATTTTAACAATTAATGTATCTGCCCTAATTTTTTATATTCAATAACAATCTCTAGAGGTCCATCCATAACCATTATTGTTGTCTCTGCATTTTTATTTTCATTTTCATTTTACTTTCATTTATATTCGTAACAAGTACTACATTGCTACTTTTCCTATCCAAATCCTCTATCATCTTTTGTAATTACTCCCATGATTCACTAAACAGAGCGGTATATATATATATATATATATATATATATATATATATATATATATATATATATATATATATATATGTAATTAATATATATATATATATATATATATATATATATATATATAATATATATATATATAAATATTTATATATATATATATATATATATATATATATATATATATATATATATATATATATATATATATATATATATATATATATACGTATATATATATATATATATATATATATATATATATATATATATATATATATATATACGTATATATATATATATATATATATATATATATATATATATATATATATATATATATATATATATATATATATATGCGTATATATATATATATATATATATATATATATATATATATATATATATATATATATATATGTATATATATATATATATATATATATATATATATATATATATATATATATATATATATATATATATATATATATATATATATATATATATATATATATATATATATATATA
>NC_090731.1:176764134-176794134 GCF_036898095.1 Palaemon carinicauda | reverse complement strand
GGAAAGAAGTGAAGAGAGTAAGGAAGGCTGGCTCAAGAATTGAAAAGACAGTGAAAGATGGAAATGGGAGGTTGTTAAAAGGAAAGGAGGCAAGGAAAAGGTGGGCGTAATATTTTGAAAGTTTACTGAATGTTGAGGATAATAGGGAGGCAGATATAATTGCTGTTGCAGGTGTTGAGGTGCCAGTGATGGGAGATGACAATGAGAGACAGATTACAATAGATGAAGTGAGGAGAGCACTAGATGAAATGAGAGTAGGAAAAGCGTCTGGTATGGATGGTGTGAGAGCTGAGATATTGAAGAAAGGCGGTGTGACTGTACTTGAATGGTTGGTGAGATTGTTTAATATGTGTTTTGTGTTGTCAATGGTACCAGTAGATTTGGTTTGTGCATGTATTGTACCACTATATAAGGGTAAGGGAGATGAGCATGAGTGTTGTAATTCAAGAGGTATTACTTTGTTAAGCGTAGTTGGAAAAGTGTATGGTAGAGTAATGATTAATAGGATCAAGGATAAAACAGAGAATGCAATCTTCGAAATACAGGGTGGTTTTAGAAGATGTAGGGGTTGTATGAATCAGATTTTTACAGTAAGGCAGATACGCGAGAAATATTTAGCAAAAGGTAAGGAAGTGTATGTTGCATTTATGGATCTGGAGAGAGCGTATGATAGAGTTGATAGGGAAGCAATGTGGAATGTGATGAGGTTATATGGAGATGGTGGAAAGTTGTTGCAAGCATTGAAAAGTTTCTACAAAGGTAGAAAAACATGTGTTAGGATAGGAAATGAAGTGAGTGATTGGTTTCCGGTGAGAGTGGGCCTGAGACAGGGCTGTGTGATGTCAACGTGGTTGTTTAACTTATTTGTTGATGGAGTGGTGAGAGAGGTGAATGCTCGAGTGCTTGGACGAGGATTAAAACTGGAAGACGAGAATGACCATGAATGGGAGGTAAATCAGTTGTTGTTTGTGGATGATACTGTACTGGTTGCAGACACAGAGGAGAAGCTTGGCCGATCAGTGACAGAATTTGGAAGGGTGTGTGAGAGAAGGAAGTTGAGAGTTAATGTGGATAAGAGTAAGGTTATAAGATGTACGAGAAGGGAAGGTGGTGCAAATTTGAATGTCATGTTGAATGGAGAGTTACTTGAGGAAGTGGATCAGTTTAAGTACTTGGGGTCTGTTGTTGCAGCAAATGGTGGAGTGGATGCAGATGTACGTCAGAGAGTGAATGAAGGTTGCAAAGTGTTGGGGGCAGTTAAGGGAGTAGTAAAAAATAGAGGGTTGGGCATGAATGTAAAAAGAGTTCTATATGAGAAAGTGATTGTACCAACTGTGATGTATGGATCGGAGTTGTGGGGAATGAAAGTGACGGAGAGACAGAAATTGAATGTGTTTGAGATGAAGTGTCTAAGGAGTATGGCTGGTGTATCTCGAGTAGATAGGGTTAGGAACGAAGTGGTGAGAGTGAGAACGGGTGTAAGAAATGAGTTAGCAGCTAGAGTGGATATGAATGTGTTGAGGTGGTTTGGCCATGTTGAGGGAATGGAAAATGGCTGTCTGCTAAAGAAGATGATGAATGCAAGAGTTGATGGGAGAAGTACAAGAGGAAGGCCAAGGTTTAGGTGGATGGATGGAGTGAAGAAAGC
Organism: Palaemon carinicauda; assembly: GCF_036898095.1. Classification (NCBI taxonomy): domain Eukaryota; kingdom Metazoa; phylum Arthropoda; class Malacostraca; order Decapoda; family Palaemonidae; genus Palaemon; species Palaemon carinicauda. The sequence goes on along the minus strand of NC_090731.1, from coordinate 176,792,486 downwards.
TCTGGGTGATAGGAGGATAGATGTGAGAGAGGCAAGAGAGCGCGCTAGAAATAGGAATAAATGGAGAGCGATTGTGACACAGTTCCGGTAGGCCCTGCTGCTGCCTCCGATGCCTTAGATGACCGCGGAGGTAGCAGCAGTAGGGGATTCAGCATTATGAAGCTTCATCTGTGGAGGATAATGTGGGAGGGTGGGCTGTGGCACCCTAGCAGTACCAGCTGAACTCTGTTGAGTCCCTTGTTATGCTGGAGGAATGTAGAGAGTAGAGGTCCCCTTTTTTGTTTTGTTTCATTTGTTGATGTCTCCTACCCCCCAAAATTAGGGGAAGTGCCTTGGTATATATATATATATATATATATATATATATATATATATATATATATATATATATATATATATATATATATATATATATATATATATATATATATATATATATATATATATATATATATATATATATAACGGATTTTGAAGAGAAGCGAGAAATCTATTTTTTGGGTGAGGTAGTCATGTCGTCCTGATGGAAGTTTCTTCATTAGTAGCTTCCTAGGTCATATTTGACTACAGTGATATATCCCAGAATATTTATCAAAGGTATCCAGAATTATAACTCTTGGAGCGAATATCCCTTAAAATTGGATATAGCGTAATCAGAGGACGTATTCTTGACACGTCTCATAGCTAACTACACCCCCAATTGCTTTTCCGCTTCGAGGGGAAAAAGTGGCAAAATTATAGGAGAGTCGTTAAATAGGTAACGCTCTTGAAACTCCAAGCCATTCTTTGTAGCTTTGTAGGTGTTGCAGATACAGTACCATAGGGAGGTATTTATTATCCTTTTGTCAAAAGGAGGGTGGGTCCATCAGGACGAGATGGCTACCTCACCCAAAAATAGATTTTTCGCTTCATTTCAAAATCCGTTTTTTGGGCTCAGGCCATGTCGTCTTGATGGAAGTTTACCAGAGCATTAATGTATCTATGGATTTTCAATAGTGCCGCTATCTCGTGATAAATATTTCCTATTTGGTCTTCTAGACCTAGAGACACTTGATGTTACCGTTATACATCAATTAACTGATCATAAACTATGTCAGTTCTTCCTGCCCCCTACAGGAAAGAGTCTGGGTAGACTCTAGGAAAAAACCCGAGGATTGTGAGTTCAAGGAACAATCTAGCGAACAGTTTGTATATTGGTGTCATCATATACATAAAGAATAGTTTGTACTTCGATGGTATATCTCTGTATAGGTTACTGATACTTCCCAAGTCTGGCTGAAAAGAGACAGACAGGTTTGTATACGTGTAGGAAACCTTAGTTCAGTAAATTAAACAGTTTAGTACAATCAGTTCTTACCTGTTTGCTTGGAACAGTCTTAACCTTAGTACCCAATTATTTTCTTAAATATTAAAAGAATCAAGGATGCTCTGACTTTATTCTTAATCTAGAATGTTTGAGGCGAAAGAGACGCAAAGATTCCTTCTATTGTTTATTACAAAAATAGAAATCATGGATATATTCAATTACATCTTATGCAGAAAAATTCTGCATAAAAGCATAAATAGTAATAACAGAATTAAAATGAGTTTCACCTGGGACTTGTGTCAGTCTATTATGCTTAATGTCACCTGTGTAGAGAGAACAGTCTATAGTGTTATCACTAAACACAATACTCAACATGATATGTCTTACGAGTCTATCATGTACACCCTTCACTAAAAGTCCCTATTAGTGCACTGTTCTTCGCAGTAATCAAGCGGCAGGTTTCATAACACTGCCTGCCGCCACCACAAGAAATTTTATTTCCTGTAATTGCTTCGCATAGTGTTTGAAGAAAACTCTGGATGACTTCCATCCAGTATAAGCACGAAGGCTTTCAAACTACATCGTCTGAAAGAAATTCAGAGACGAGGCAACTTTTCTCGGATCATGACCTGCGGGTGTACTGTCTGGATCCACTCTGCGTATAAAATAGGGGATTTTCGCCCTTAACTGTTTCAAGGATAATCTTGAACCAGACGTCTCTCCCCTGAAAAGCTGACCTCCCTTAAAGTCTGAAGTTCTATGAAGATAGACCTTTAGGCATTCCACTGGGCAGAGGGATGCTTCTTCCTTCAGAGGGCAGATTCTCCAGGGACCCCATCTTCTAGTGGGTAGCTCGTTCTTGGCGAGAAACGTCAGGTCCGGAAAGAAGTTCAGTTCTCCAGAGTCTGTGAACTGAATGTGGCCATCATCCCTCGAGAGGGCCACTAATTCGCTAACTCTGGCTCCTGAGGCTAGTGCAAATAAGAATATCACCTTTTGAGTCAAGTCTTTCAACGAGCAAGCCTCATTGTTCAGAGTTGATGCTAAGTGAAGAACCTTATCCAAAGACCATGAAATGGGCTTTTGAGGAGCTGCGTGCCGAAGTTTAGCGCAGGCTTTTGGAATCTTGTTGAAGATTTCATTAGAAAAGTCTACCTGGAAGGCATATAGTATTGGTCTGGCTAGGGTAGATTTACATGTAGTAATCGTGTTGGCTGCTAAACCTTGTTCATGAATATGGATGAAGAAGGACAAGCAGAAATCCGTAGAAATCTCCTTAGGTTTCTTCGCCTTGACAAAGGCCACCCATTTCTTCCAGGAAGACTCATATTGTCTTCTTGTTGACTTTGACTTGTATTCCTCTAAGAAGTTAATATTGTCCCTAAAAATCCCGAAACGTTTCTTGACCGCTAGGGCGAGAAAATCATGAGATGAAGGTTCTGGGTTTTCTCTGATGAAGCTGAGACAGTCAATTTCTGCACTTGCTGAGTCAGAACTGGGTCTGGCAACGGGATCAGCTTCAGGCGTAGTTCCGTTATCAAAAACAACCAAACACTGTTGCGCCACTTGTGGGCCACTATTGCTGCTATCCCCAGAAAGGATCTCAGTTTGTCGAGGACTTTCAGCAGAAGGTTGGTTGGAGGGAACAGGTAGATTTTGGACCACCTGTTCCAATCTATGAACATTGCGTCTGTCGCTTCCGCTAGAAGATCGTTGTACGGGGCTACATACCGGGGTACCTTCTTGTTGCCGCTCGTTGCAAAGAGGTCTATCTGCAGTCCTGGGACTTTGCGTAACATGAAGGAGAATGATTTTGCGTGTAGGGACCATTTTGACTCTATCGGGTTGACCCTGGATAGAGCGTCCGCTGTCACATTGCAGAACCCTTGAAGGTGGACTGCTGACAAGTGCCATCTCTTCTTCTTCACTAGACGAAGGATGGCCAGTATCACTTGATTTAAGTGAGGAGATCTCGAACCTTGTCGATTTAGGCATCTCATTACAACTTCGCTGTCTAGAACCAGACGGTTGTGGATGGAACAGCGAAGTTCCAGTTTCTTCAGAGAGAGAAGAACCGCCATGGCTTCCAGAAAATTGATGTGGAAGGTCTTGAAGAGGGGAGACCAGGTTCCCTGGACTTTTCCATGATGAGAGTGACCTCCCCACCCCTCTTTTGAGGCGTCCGTGTGAACGGTGACTGCCGGTGGAGATGGTATCAGAGGTGCCTTGCTCTTCAGGTTCTTGGCTTCCGACCATGGTTGGAGTAGTGATCGCAGACGATTTGGAATCGGTCTTTGTAGATCTTTTCGAGCGTTTGATGCGTAGTTTCTCCAAACTCCTGATACATCTTTTAATTGTGCTTTCAATATTGGATCTGTCACTGAGGCAAACTGGAGGGACCCCAACACTCTCTCCTGTTGCCTTCTTGATATCCTGTCGGATTGAAGAAGTCTCTTGACAGATCCTGCTATCTCTTTCCTCTCCTTTGATGGAATGGAAAGGCAGTGGGACTGTATATCCCAGTGGACGCCCAGCCACTGGAACTTTTGAGGTGGAGATAGACGAGACTTTTCCAAGTTGATCTTGAATCCTAAGTGTTCCAGGAACTCGATCACTTGCTTGGAGGCTTGCCTGCACTCTTCCTCGGATGCTGCCTACACCAGCCAGTCGTCCAGGTAGGCTACTACCTGGATCCTCTTTAGGCGTAGTTGATGAATGACTGCATTCGCAAGCTTGATGAATACCCTTGGGGCTATGTTTAGACCGAAGGGCATGGCTCTGAAAACGTACTTTCTTTTCTGTAGTTTGAACCCTAGGTAGGGGGAAACTTGACGGTTGATTGGAACATGCCAGTACGCATCCGTCATGTCTATGGAGACTGTGAATGCCCGTTTGGGCAAAAGGGTCCTTATGTGTTGAAGCGTCAGCATTCTGAACTTGCGGTTCATTATGAACTTGTTGAGTGGTGATAGGTCCAGAATGACTCTGAGCTTTCCCGAATCCTTCTTCGGAACACAAAACAGCCTTCCTTGGAATCTGATGGACTTTGCCTTCCGTATAACTCTTTTGTTCAGGAGTTCCTGAACATATTCTTCCAGAATGGGGTTGAATGCTGGAAGAATTGAGGAAAATTTGGTTGGAGTGCTCCAACTCCACCCTAGTCCGTTCTTGATTAGGCTGTAGGCCCAGGGATCGAAGGTCCAACGATCCCGGAAGAGGAGAAGTCTCCCTTCTACCAGTAGCATCTCACTTGGAGTGCTGGTTGGAGGACTTGCCTCCTTGGCCACGTCCACCTTTGTTACCCCTACCTCTGAAGGGGCGTCTAGAGGATCCTTGAAAGGAACCTCGTGACTTTGCCCTAAAAGTCATCGATTGGCTTTCAAAGACTGGGTTGAACACCGGTTGCCAGCGTTTGGGGCACCAGTTGGAAGGTGGTGGTTGGTTGTCCCACCGTCTGGGGCACCGTGGCCACGGGAAGCTGTTGCTGTTTTCTAGGACGAGAGGGCACTCTTGGTCGTTTTGATTTATTCTTCGGCAGGGGACCCTCGTCAGCGGAAGATTTTATTTTTGAGGACAAGACCCATTTGGAGAGGAGATTTCTGTTTTCCGTAGCGGCTTCGTCCCGACCTCATTGACCAATTCGCTTGGGAAGAGGTCTTTTCCCCAGATATTGGAGGCTATGAGCCTCCTTGGTTCATGTCTCACCGAAGCCGATGCGAACACGAACTCTCTACAAGTCCTTCGGGCTTTGATAAAGTTGTACAAGTCCTTGGTGACTGTCGCCAAATGAGATTTGGCGAAGACCATTTACATATCTGGGTTGTCCGAGATGCTTGCCATAGTCTCTAAGCCAGTCTGCAGAGACATTGAAGCAGCAAGACGTTCCTTAGTCTCTTGTTCCCTGCACAATAGAGACTCTGATAGCTTTGGGAGGTCTTCGCCGAACTGTCGTCCAGCAATATCTGCCTCCAGCTTCCCAACTGTTAAGGTGTTATGAACATCCTTCCAGTCTTTATCATCTGATGGAAAAGTAAGGGAAAAGGGTCAACACTCCTCCAGTGTAGGGCAAGGTTTCCCTGCTTCGACTACCTTTAAGGCTGCCTTAAACCCTTTGTCCATAAAGGGGAAGGCACATTCGGGGTCAGCAATAAAGGAAGGGTGCTTTTTGCTGAGAGCCGGCACCTTGGAACTAGTAAAGGCCCTCTTTTTCAAGGTGTTCGTATATAAGGCCTGAGCCTTAGAGAGTTCGAGGACAATCATCTCCTTCGGCTGTGTTTCCTCCTTGGATGCAGGTTCCGTCCTCAGACGGATATAGCAATCCGGGTAGGACCCTTTGTTGGGCCAAAACTCAATTTCCTCTACTGGGACAGTGCCCAGTTTCTCTGAGAGGAAGATCTTCCCCCCCGACATTGGCATATGCTCTGCATATCTCCAGGGGTTAACGTCAGAGAAAGCGGGGAGATCCTTGAAGTTTAGCTTCTTCGGGGCTAAACGTGTTGCAACCAACTGATGCATTTCCGTCCGAAAAGAAGCTTCTTTCTTGGATGATTTCTTCTGAATGTTCTGCACCATAGACAGCAGCGAGTGCAACGTACTCGTGATGGAATCTAACTGGTGTGCAGTAGATGAAGTCGAAGGCACCAGCTCAGTCACCGCGGCTGATGATACCGAAATCGTATCGGTCTTATCAACTTCGGCCTCAGGAGGTACGTCATCCTCCGGCTCCAGTTCTTCGACTAGGAGATTGTTCTTAGTCTCCTCTGAGACAACCGACGTGTTCTCATCTAATTGGATGCCCTTCAAGGCGTCCGATACATCAGATTCTACCGGAATCTGTACTGGGGGAATCTCAGGTTGAGCCTGGGGAGCGATTGCATCCACAGATGCCCTAGGGAAAACACAGTCCCTCATCCTCTTATTAGGAAGGTATGGGCTAGAGGTGTTCTTCTGAAAACCTCTGACCCATTTTCGCAGCGTGTCCCTTGCTGCATCCCTTGACTCAGTAGACTTTTGATCATCAAAAGCCTCTTTTACCAGTTTGTCACAAACGGTACATACCTGTGGGTCCCAGTATTTGAGAGCCCCCTTGGTGACTGCACAGCGAGCTTGGGCCCTGCACACGTCATGGCCGTAGAAGTTCTTGCTATGGACCCTGCATAAGCTGTTCCCGCACTCGGGAACAGCGAGAAAAGCATATAAGTATTCGGTGAAATTTTCAGATTTCAGCATACATATTTTTCAAAAATATTAGCTTGGATAGAGTAAGCTAGAAATAGGAGAGACACCTACTTGTGTTTCCTGTCCAGCCCATTGCTATGACCTCCTCCAATATTGAACAATAAATTCTTAATGAATTTTGTATAGGGAGATAATATCATTTGATATAAAGTGTCTTCTTAACACAATGTCCAAGGTTCAATATTGGGGGTAAGTTAATGGTTGATAACCATTAAGTGGTAGAGAAGATCATTCTATTTTATGTGATGGTCTCACAATAGGCTGCCCATGAAGCACCTTGTAGGTTGGAAAAAACTTTTTGGGCTAGAGTACTGACTGGCGGTGGTATGCTGCCAGACCAGCCGGGCCTGCCGGCATATTCCGGGCCTGCCGGCATATTCCGGGCCTGCCGGCACATGCCTGGCCGCCGACATATGCCGGACTTGCCGACATATGCCGGACTTGCCGATATATGCCGGCCTATTTTGGGCTATTGAAGGCAGTTACTGTCTTCAGATCTATACTTTGGGTGGCCGACTGTCGGCCGACAACCTAGTTGCCGGCCACTGGTCATAGTATGTTTATTGTCACTGGGTTATCGCTCAGTGACACCCCTGGCAAGTGGCAGCGGAGTAACTGCCGGCCGTCAAACAACCAACATGGCTGCCGACAGCTATAAGCTACCGGTGGCTGGCCCAGTATAAGGAAAGGTAGAAAAAAAGATAGAGGATAGAGGAAGGCAAAGGCTCAGCCTTGCCGGCCTACATCCCGAATGAGGGTTCAAGTGGAAGGGGAAATTATATTCGGGCTTCTACCCAACCATATCCCATGCATATGGGCTATGGAAGGCAGTCCAAGGGAGGACTGAAGAACACTCTAATGATTATGAGGGTACCTGCCGGCAGCCGGCCCGGCCGGCAGCAGACAGGTAACCTCAGGCCAGTTCTATTGATTACACTTAGGGTCAAATGTAGAATGACGGCCAGGGAGGGTGATGGTTCATCCAACACAAAAGAGACAGCGGGGAAGGGGGAAAGTCCTATAAGTAAGCTAATACCCGAAGGCATTACCCAACTTCAAGGATTCTGATCTCATAAGGTAACCTCAAGTATGGGAAATCATTTCCCCCGGTTGGGTTAGTCAAGTGAGAAAGCGGCCATAAGACACAATCTCACAAGAGAACAGAATCTCGTACCAGGTATCTTAGACAATGAAGAAATAATTTCTTCGGTCTTAGATCCACTAGCACAGGACTGTCTGCTAGACCGAGGAAGGAGGAATTGTAAAACAAAAACATCCACGTATGGTCTAGGGAGGCCTAGCCTCCTGTATAGACAACTTAACCTGACTTGGGAAATCATTTCATCGAGACAGTAAGATGCCTAACACAGACTTTACTCTGATGTCCCGTTCTAAACTCAAAAACCGACTCAGTGGTTAAGAGAAAGAAACGAAACACCCCAGTAAACTTTGCTAGAACTCGGTTCACAGCAAAGGTAACTGAGGGTAGCCTAGGCTTATCAGAGGGAAAGGGAATTGCTCTTAAATCTCGCCAAGAGATTGGTATCGACTTAGAAGGTATAGGACGCATCAACCTCACCTTAGAAGACAATACAAGAGCAATTGGGGACATGTATGAAAGTATACTAAAGCCCCTAGGTTAGTAAGTCTAGGAGCATAGAGAATTGTTCACCGAAACTCTCTTGCATACTATCTTGGAAGAGGAAAATTTATGCAGTAATATCTTAATTGTTTAAAAAATTGCCGGAGCTTCAATAAAACTTTACCAGGAAGGTTATATCATGCAGGAAGTGTGTAGGTACCTAGGCTAGGAAGCCTAGCACTTGTTAGGCTCGATCATAATAGCCAAATCCACGACCACAATGACATGATATAAAAATCCCTAGCTAAAATACTAAATAGCTAAAGTTATTAAAGCAAATAATGCCGGGAAAGTCATTCTGGCTAACTAAATGTACAGGATGAACGACTGCGTTCATGACACCATCCGGCTGGCAATAGCTCTTGTTACGTCAATTACGATCTCAATCGAAGAGTAAAACTGGCAAGAGCTTACATTTACACAATTCAAAGATATTACTTAACTTTCCAGAAGCTGATGAGGCTGGTGAAGGCATCATAGTGACAAATAACTCCAAAATAGCGAGATATAACTCGGGATAACACCTGTCAACGAAGCTACAAGAGATAGAATGACTTGGTGGCGCCTCGAGGTGGCGATTCGGCGCACTATTTACAGTACAGTAGGAGTGTCGAGAGTGTTGCCTCTTTAACGACTCTCCTATATTCTTGCCACTTTTTTCCCTCGAAGCGGAAACGCTATTGGGGGTGTAGATAGCTATGAGACGTGTCAAGAATACGTCCTCTAATTACGCAATATCCAATTTTAAGGATATTCGCTCCAGGAGTTAGAATTCTGCATACCTTTGGTAAATTCACTGGGATATATCACTGTAGTCAAATATATCCTAGGAAGCTACTAATGAAGGAACTTCCATCAGGACGACATGGCCTGAGCCCAAATATATATATATATATATATATATATATATATTTATATATATATATATATATATACACACACATATATATATATATATATATAGAGAGAGAGAGAGAGAGAGAGAGAGAGAGAGAGCGAGAGAGAGAGAGAAAGAGAGAGAGAGAGAGAGAGAGAGAGAGAGAGAGAGAGAACATTTTATCCTCAAACATCAATTTCAAATTATGATTTTCCAAGCTGTGAATGTTTATTGGTATTCAGAAAAAATCCTGTCATTTGCACAAGGTGCCAATCATCTAATTCAGAAAATCCTTCATATCTAAGTTATTAGGTTTCAAGAAGGGTGTTCTGGCACCTGATTTCATCGAATTTTGGGAAAATAAATTACAAGAGCCAGAGTCACACAGACTGCTGAAAAGAGGATCTCAGGAGTTCTCATGTAAGCCATTGTGAAATATCAAAACTGAAATTAAATTGCCATCCCTCGAAATAGAATCTAATTGATAAATTAAAATTTTAGTGATAATAAAAAAAAATAATTTTCCATTTAAAAATTATATATAACTTTTAAAACTATGGGGAATAATTGTCCACTCCAAAAAAAAACAAATACTTTTCATCTACTATAAAGGGAAACTGACAAATTCGTAGATAATTTGTATTTTTCCTAACTATACAAATCTTAGTTATTTACATGGGGTAATTACTTCGGCGGAGCTGAATGACGAGCCATAATAATTTTAACGAGGGTTTACTACCCCTCCGCTAGTTAGCGGGGGGGGGGGGTTTAGGGGGGGGAGCTTGCTACCCCTCCCCCTCACACACAGCAGTGAAAGGCTCACTTTACTTGGAGGTAGGACTTATCTTGGAGGACAGGGCTGGTGGGCAAATATGTGTAAATAGCTAAGGTTTGTATAGTTAGGAAAAATACAAATTATCTACGAATTTGTTATTTGTTCCGTAACTGAAATACAAACCACGCTATTTACGTGTGGTGACTTAACCCTTAGGAAGGGTGGTAAGTCCCGGCCATACTGGCTTTGGCTTGCCCGGGGATTCCATATTCGAACAGGAATTCCATATTCGAGCGATCAAGTACTCGGACAATAGGGAATCCCTGCTCCTCGCTAGCGGTTGTGAAACCGCCGCGGCCTACGTAAGGTATGTGCAAAGGTGAAAAGTGACTTGTCCTAGGCATTTGACCTGGAGTTCCTCAGAAGGAAATCTAGGCTAGGACGCTCCCAATACCACCTCATCAGGGTATGGGGACATGACAGTATTACACCTAATACTGGGAACACAAGGAAGCATGGTCTACCTGCAGTGGTATGAGGTCAGCTGTGCAGAGAACCCAGGATGCTGCTTTCTCCCAGGGAGGAGAGGATGAAGAAAAGAATAAAGGCCAGACAGATCTTTTCATTCATGCAGACTAACACCAGGTAACATTGCCCTCAACCTTCTGCTACTTGTCCATTAAGGAGCCTGAGGTTTAGACCAGCCGTTGTGCAGCCACCACGTACTGAGCCTCCTGTGGGTCATGTCTTGCAGGTAAGGAGCTGAGAAGATGGTCTGACGCTTCAACACCCCCGCTTGCAGGACCTGCATCACTGAATGATGCTCCATGAAGGGCAGGGACGTAGCTACGCCCTTGACATCATGGGCTCTAGGGCGATGCGACGGAGAAGGGTCAGGATTCAAGGTCGGGTGTAACACCCTGCGAATCCGGGTTGAGATGGTATTCCCAGTGACCCTTCTCTTCGTTTTCCCAGGGTCCACGAACGAGGCTTGAGCCTGGGGACGATCTGCAGCTGTTCTCTTAAGACGCCACCTCAGACTCCCTACTGGCAAGGTAGGAGATGGTCTGGGTCATCTGCTACAGGACGGAGACTCGAAGCCTGGAAAGATTCGAACCGCGGGTCCGGCACTCCCGGGTTCTGAGTCTTGGCAACAAAACTCAGGGACGAACCTGAACGTTGCCTCCCCATATCCCCCTGAATGGGCGAAGTCGTATGAGAGACCATGTGACTCGCTTGGCCGAGGATAAGGCTAGCAGGAACACTGTCTACCCAGTAAGGTGGTGATCTGGGGCCTTAGGTAGTGGTTCGTCCGGAGGTCTCTTTAGAGACTTGAGGACTCAAACCATGTTCCAAGGAGGAGGTCTCACCTTCGACTGAGGGCAGGAGAGGACATGGCTCCGTACGAGGAGAGAGAGTTCCAGTGAGGGAGAAATGTCTATCTCTTGAGCCTGGAGGCAAGACCTAAGGCTGAGAGATAGCCTTTCACAGCGGAAACTGAAAGGCACATTTCATCACGCAATCCCACGAGGAGCTCCGCTATTACTGGAAGCGGCATCGTGTGGAGGGATACCCTTCTCCACAACACCGACCACAGTAACTAACACCTTCGCCTGGGAGACTACTGCGGAAGACTTGCCCAGGTGTCCAGACCTTCTTTTCGCAACTTGTTGCGAAAAAAACTCTCTCTTTGAGGAGATGCTGGATAGTCTCCCGGCGGGAAGTCGAAGCAAAGCTACGGGTTTGTGGAGGATGTTGGCATGTGGTTGTGTGAGTAACCCGTGACGTGGGGGGGGTTTCCTCAGAGGCTCCGTAAGGAGTTACAGAGGGACTGGTAAGCCATCTGCAAGAGGCCCTAGCGGAGCTATGGAGGTCATTGGTAGACTGGCCGATACTCTGGTCTTGTAGAGTACTCTCCTCATCAGCCAGAACCAGGGAAGGGGAACACATCGATGCTGTCCCACCGTTACCGGAAGGCATCTTACCAGAGGGCCTTGGGGTCCGGGACCGGGGAGCAGTACAGCGGGAGCTTGTAGTTCAGAGCTGTAGCGAACCGGTCCACAGAGGGGAGCCCCACTGAGTCAGGACTTTGTAGGCTACTTGAGGATCCAAAGACCACTCGGTATGTGGTATCTGTGTCGCACTGCTCAGACTGTTGGCGAGCCCATTCCTTTGCCTGAAATCAAGCGAGCTACCAAGGTGATCAAGGGGAACTCAGGCCATCTCGGTATCTCTACCGTAGGATGGGATGGCTGTACTTAAAAGTACCTGCCTGTCTGAGTATGTAAGCCATCACTGTGGTGTTGTTGATTCTCACAACCACAGAGTAGTCGGCTAGGCTTGGTGGAGCTACTGAAGTGCCAGAAACATGGTTTCCATCTCTAGTGGGTCTAGAGAAGGTACTTCCTGGTTCTGATCACCGGCCTGAGGTCCCGTGGTTCAGAACGTGGGCCGCCCCCCCCCCCCCTTTCTTTTACGCATCCGAAAACAGCATCAAGTTTGGGGGGAGGACGAGAAGGCACACTCCCTATTGTAGATTCTCGTCTGCTTCCCACCACTGGGGGTCCGAATGTTCCGGTTGTCCCCTAGGGATCCAGGCGTCCAGGGAGTCTTTTCCCTGACTCCACCGTCCCCTGAGTTGCTACTGGAGAGAACTCATCCTGAGGCGACTGTTGGAAACCAGAAGGGCCAGGAAGGAGAGACGTAACCACATTTGGGTTGGAGGTTCTTCACGTGTGGGGAAAGGTCTCGCGACCTTCCTCCGCCTTGCTATCCTGTCGTCTGAAGGGAAGGCTTCAAGAGATTGGAGTCTAAGACCATGCTTAGGCATACGAGACTCTGAGAGGGCTGTGGGGAGGACTCCTCGAGGACCACCATGATCCTCAGAACTTAGCAAAGTCCGAGGAACTTGTCCCGATGGCGAAGAAGGGATGCCTTCGAGTCTGCTAGGATCAGCCAGTCACCCAGGAAACGGAGGCGATGGATGCCGATCCTGTTATCCCATGAAGAGATCAGAGTGGAAGCTTCGGCGAACATTTGAGGTGCTGTGGAGAGACCGAAGCACAGCACCTTGGACTGGTATATCCGCCTTCCAGGCAAACTCCAAAGTACTTCCTTGAAGACGGGTGGACCGGAATCGAAAGTACGCGTTCTACCGGACCAGTGTACACATGAACTCTTGTGGTCTCACCGCAAGACTGACCATGTCTGCTCTTGCCATGCTGAACGGAGACTATTTGGCAATCCCGTTCAGGGTCGAGAAGTCGATGACCGGTATCCAGCCTCCAGGCGCCTTCTCCCAGGGAAGAGACGATTAAGGAAGCCTTGAGATCGGTTGGCCACCTCTTATAGGGAGCGCATCTTTAACATGGAATGGACTTCTGCCCGGAGGGCCCGTCCCCTCACCGATCCCTACCCAGGGAGGAGGGGGGGGCTTCGATACCGATCGGGACTATTGAAGGAGGCAAGCTCAGAGAGCTGGCCCTCCGCCTTGTCTCTAGCGCTATTCATTCCCTAAGACCAGGGCAAACCTGCACCGGCCCAAGGGAGTCCTTGGGTGGCGTAGATTCGGTTCCGGACCGCATCCTTCCCTTCACGAAGAGGAATCTTAGGATATGGGGTCCCCTTGGGGTTTCTCCTGAGGGTCAGGACCTACCAAAACGCGAGTTCCAACCCCTGGAGCTTCTCCTCCTGATGAACTGGTAGCGAAGTTTCCTGTCCCCGGAGGCTCTTCCTGGGGAGACTCGTCGACATGCTCCAAGGGTCCATCTGGTTCATGTCGGGTCCTTGTGGAAGACTGGGCATTCGGTTCCCTCCTAGGAGGGAAACAGGACTCCAGCTATGAAGGATGTAAGGCTTTCGCCCCCTCTGCATGAGAAGATTTCTCAGGAACAGGCGGGGATTCCCCCTATAGTGTGATGGGGAAGAGGGCCGGATCTTCCGACCCTCCTGGGGATGGGTAATGCTCATCCGCAGGGGAGGGGGAAAGAAGTCTGAGGAGTGCCCATCGCCTGCGTAAGGACTCGCGAGGGGACAGGATAGTCCTTGGAGGAGATACCATGTCAGGGATTCCTCTCTCCCTCTTCAGGGGGAGAGGAAGTTGCTACTGATAGTGACCGCAGTCAGAAGGCACAGGCTCATCGCCTGCGTAAGCGCTCTGAAAACGGCGTACCACCAGGGTTGCCGACCGACCGTCACGCTGACAGGTAGTCCCTCTGGAGGGAAGAGGATCGTTTGATCCCTTGGAGGAGTTGACACATGAGGGTTCGCCCGTAGAGAATCTGCAATGAAGGGAGAAGAGACCTTTGACCTGTCCGGAAACCTCCCCCCTCCGGAGAGGGCACTGCTCTGCGCTGCGGGAAGGGAAATGTGAAGGTGGCCTGACCGCCAGAATCCCTAAAGTTATTAGGGCGCGATCATGTTGGAGAACGGTGCGCCGATCACGCTGGTGATCGCGCGAAAAGCATAGATCTGGGTAGCGCGTGAATGAAATGTGCGTAGTAGGATAACCGCGTGAGCGTGGGCGTATCGGCGATCGCGCGGGGGAAGCCATCGGTGCCCACGTGGATGATCCACGCGCTTACACGCGTATGAGGATCGTCGGCGCTTGTGTGCGAAAGAAGATCGTGGGCGATTGCGTAGGAAACCATCTCACGCGCGGAAGATCTTCGCCGCCTACGCGTGCACGAAGATCGACGGCGCTAGCGCGAGAAAAGATCGTCGGTGATAGTGAGTGGGAAACCATTGGTGCTCACGCGCGTACGATCTCCGGCTATGCAAGACGATCGTCGGCTATTCCCGCACGCACGGACGATCTTCGGCGCTCACGCGTGTGCGAAGATCGTCGGTGCTTACGCGCGAGAGAAGATAGTCGGCGATCGCGCGCGGGTACCGAGGGTTTCCCGCGCGAGGACGATCCGTGATGATCGCGCGCGGGCAACCATCCCATGCGTGGACAAGCGGAAAACTGCCCGAGGACAAGCGGAAAACCACGCGCGGATGATCCGCGATGGTCGCGTGAGCCTCGAAGATCGCGCGTGGAAAACCAACCCGCTCGTGGGACAATCTTCGGCGCTTACGCGCTTTATGAATATCGTCGGTGCTAGCGGGCCTAGCGCGTATCAGAAGATCGTCGGCTAACGATCATCGACGATCGCGAGCGGGAAACCGCGCGCGGAAGGGCCTCGAAGATCGCGCGTGGGAAACTATCTTGCGCGCGGACGATCTTCGGCGCTTACGCGCGAGTGAAGATCGTCGGCCCTTGTCCGTCTAGAACGCAACATAAGATCGTCGGAGCGAGCGCGCACGTGCTCTTGGTTGAAGGATCGGCAACTCGTAGATCAGGAATTGGGATGTGTCCCTAAAAGGGAGGGCATCCCCTGAAGAGGACCAAGGCAGGTCTGCTTCAGAACCGACGATCAACTGTAAGTACTGCTAAACACTCCGAGGAGTGGTCCCTGTGAGGGACCTTTCCCGCGAACGGGAGAAGTGTCCTTCGTTGATGAGACTTAGAGACACCACTGGCTGAACCGCTGGTGAGCGCCTGTGCGCTATATCAGGAACCCCAACGATGTGCGCTAATGCGCGGGGAACGTTAGTAGTCGCCTAATTTAATACTGGAACAGGGTGTCTCTGGAAGGCAGTCTCAGGAACAGCAGGAACAGCAGCCGAGCGCTAGCGCGCAAGGGAACGTTGGCGCGCAGGGGATACCTGGCGCTTAAGGGACTTACTCACGGTGTGAGAAAGCCTCTCCTGCCCCGGAGGGAGGAGCCCGTTGGATAACGGGGAGCGTGGGTGCCCAAAGCGTGTCAGCAGTCAGGAACAGATACAGCAGGTCAGCAGGTCCCCTGAGGGCACGAGAGACCAAAGGTCTAACATAGCCTGAGTAGAGTGTCCCCGAGGGGATGAGTTGCGAGACCCCGAAGGGTCAGCGCAACGAGAAACCGAAGTTTCCCAGTCACTAATCACCGAAGTGTAGAAGTGACTAAAGTTACGAGAGCCCGAGGGATCTGCGTAACTAAAGCTCCGAGACCCCAAAGGGTTAGGGAAAAAAGGGAAACCGAAGTTTCCCTGTCACTAAACACCGAAGTGTTAGTGACTGAACAGCAAGCTGTTTCAACAGGAACAAACCCCCGAAGAGGAGTCTCTATGAGTGGCCTCTCTCGCGAACGAGAGAGGTGAGCACTTCGTAGAAGAGACTGGTGATGGAGCCCCCAAGGGCCGTGAGATCAGCTGACGTAAACAGGAACAATCCTCCGGAGAGGAGTCTCTGTGAGTGTCCTCTCACGTGAACGGGAGGAGACACTTCGTAGAAGAGACAAAAGGAGCAATCCTCCGAAGAGGAGCCCTTAGTGCGGCCTCCCCGCGAACGAGAGAGGTAAAGACTGATCTTGCAGCTGCTCAGCCCCTTGAGCGTAGCTACAGAAGCGACCGCTCAGCCCCGAGAGCATAGTCGCTAGTACCATGGTCCGGCCTTGCAACTGCTCAGCCCCTTGAGCAAGTCACAATGGCGGTCGCTCAGCCCCAAGAGCATAACACCCAAAGGACCAGGAAAAGGTAAAAAGGGAAGTTAACTAACTACCCTGGAGGCGAACCTCCTTATCGTTCTAGGATGCACTGAAGAGCTGACAGTAGTGACGGGGGAACTTTTAAGAGAAGGGAAACCCCTGACGATGTCCTAGAGAGACGGCAGCGACAGCAGACTCCCCAGGCATAAACATGACTGCTCTGCTTCGAAGGTACACTACAGACATGAAGAAACAGCATCGTAAACTGGAAAATAAAAATGAATAATTATTTAACAGAAATTCCCCCGGGTGAAACTACGAAGGGAACCCCCGAGGGAAAGTAAACATAAGAACGGAAGAAGGTATGCGCCCTCCTCCCCCACCAACATGCACGGGTGAGGGGGGGGGGGACGAAAACCTAACAAAAACAAAAATTATAACATTATGCAACTGACTTTGAAGGTTCCAGGGATCACAGACCCCCGACGGGACGTGTTCCCCGAGCTGAAAAGTTAAAAATACAATTATATTCATAAAAATAATTGAGACAAATAAAATGAAATAGCGACTCGGCCTGAGAAGCTATCGTAGCCGTAGAGCGGAGTAAGAGGTGAACGACCTCAAGAGAGAGGCCGTACTCCACGAAGGCAACGATGGTGGCCTAGGAGTGAACGGCCGTGACCAAGAAAAGAATCGTGGTGGCCTAGGCTAAGCCGGCGATCACTCTCGCAGACGTACAACAACACACACCACAGAACACTGAAAGCAAAGGAAACTTACTATTTCCTATACACAAGATTTTATATAAACATCAATAATATTTAAACATATTAAGTATAAGAAAAGGTAAGTTAAAAAGACAAAACAATAATGGCCGTCAAGTGAGGATGGGAGCGGAGACATCCGATCGCCATCCGAGCCAAAAGTAAAGTGAGCCTTTCACCAGTGTGTGTGAGGGGGAGGGGTAGCAAGCTACCCCTCCCTACCCCCCCCCCCCACCCCCCCACCCCCGCTAACTAGTGGAGGGGTAGTAAACCCTCGTTAAAATTCTTATGGCTCGTTATTCAGCTACGCCGAAGTAATTACCCCATGTAAATAGCGTGGTTTGTATTTCAGTTGCGGAACAATTATATTTTTTCTTTGTTTTTTTATGAAGAAAGCTGATTTCTTTGCTAGTAAGATGTTGGTTATTTCCTGAAGGTTAACAAGAAGAGGTTTTGTTTACACTTGGTGTAAAATTGGTATTGTTATTTAATTAGGTAAATGTGTTTATTGTAGCTCTAGCCTTGTTAACTACCTCCCAGTTTTGACAATTGCTCTAATTATCAATATAGTTTTAACTTCTTTAGGCAAAACGTGAAAATAGGGACGTTGAAGGCACTTATATGTTCTTTAGTTTGTAGTGTAGCTTCCACAAATGTCTTTTGGCTTACAATGCCTATTATAGAATTTGCAATGATGGAGCCCTTGGATTCAAAGTTGAACATATAGATGTGGGCGGGGCTCTTCGTGGCAGAATTATTGAATTTGTAAGTAATAAGCAATAAAGATTAGTTGTATAGGAATGTATTATCTGGTGTCCATGATAATAAGCTTGCTACACATGCAGAAGATGTTACTACCTTGCATTAAGTAAATCTTCTAAATATACATTTATTATCATGGAATTCCTCAATTAATATCTAAATAAGATTAGTGTATAGTGTAAATTATGGAAGATGAAAATGAATCTTGATAAAACTTAAAGTATGTCTGTGAGTTGATAAAGTACAAGGGCTCCTCAACATCCAGTTATTTGCATTGACAATATCCCTTTGGTGACCTTCAACCTATTAGAAATTCTCGGTGGTATTCTTGATTGTAAATTTACTTACTAGAAAGACTGAAGGAATCCTTAATTTTGGCATAAATAAGTTCTTTTCTTTGCTATGCAATCAAGCAATTCAGAAAGATTGAAAATTTACTATTAAATTTTTAACTAGTGCAAATCCGCAGAAATTTTCGAACTCTTCACAAGAAAACGGAAACAGTAAAGAACTCTAAAACTGATTTGGTAATCATACTGAAATCTAAAGAAAGGAAATGGAACACACTAAGCGTCCATAACTCAATGTACTATGCAAATTTCCAGGGCCATTACTATTGCACTTATTTTTTTTTCCAGAATAACACACTTGTACTAGACAAATATTCTTTGTTAATACATATATATATATATATATATATATATATATATATATATATATATATATATATATATATATATATATATATATATATATATATATATATATATATATATATATATATATATATATATATATATATGATTCTTGGTCACTACACAACTGAAGAATTAAATGTTCATGAAGTTTGCAGATATTCCCTGAAATTCTCGGCCTTATTCCCTGATTTGCACGAAAGAAATAGTTTAACGGGAAATTGCTACGAATATCCTGTAAACACCGGTTCAAAAAGGAAAATACCTTCTAAAATGTATTCAGCACCTTGCCATGCCGTTTCTATTGCTCCCTAATCCCTCCAAATGACAATAATTTTTTTCGATCATCTACCTGTTTCACTGCTCTTTGTCTAAAACTGAATAGGTTTTAGCCGTTCTTTCCCATTTTTGCTTAATGTTCTTTTATTTCCCATTGCAAATGTAATTTTGACAGTTAATTTTGGATATGATCCTATACATGGATTTGTTTAGCTTCTTAATGGCAAAAACTTTCCTCTTCATTTTCTATCTCATTTACGTAACAACCAAAACATTTAAATGTTTTATCCACCTACCAATTAAACTGAGTAAGAACAATATACCAGCCACCTGTCGTACAATTTCAGGTTTACTTCTCTGCCTACTACTCAAACTGAGTACCCAAAATATATATTCAATGCACCTTTTTAACTATCCCTCAAGTTGAATAAGTGATATTGTTCCGTACCCATTTCCATCCTTTGGATCCCTAGTCCTTTAATCCAAGTCCTGAGACTAATAATTAAAACACATTTTCTTTTTCACTGGTTATCAGAAAAAGCTCTTTTTCGGCAGATGATATTAGAGATTCAAATGAAATTCATTATTAACTGCTTGTATTACTGTTAAGATCAACTATATTTTTTATAAGCTTAGAATGTTTACTTCATAATGATATTCTTTATTCATATGTGCACTTAAATCCTAGAAATATATGATGCAGCTGAAGTATAGTGTTAAAAAAATATATGTCCTAATGGTAAATAGATCTAGAGTTGACTTTTGCTTTTATCTGTGATTATGAAATTAAATGGGAATGGCCGTTGAATAACCAGATTTCATCATGATTCAAAATTATTTGAATAAACATGTAGTGTAATTTATCATTATTTCAGCCAGCTTAATTAGAATCTTCCATTTAAATGCCTTGCAATTGCCTTTAATTATGAATAAAACTGATAATGATTTTGATTTAGGGTCAACGCAAGAAAATATTTCATAAATATTTTATATTTCATTTCATAAACGATTCATTCGTAGTCATTCTCATCCCGTCATGATAATTGATCTTTGTTTCCTAGCCTTAATAGGTTGTTGTGACTTTTTCAAATAAAGAGTTATTATCGTAATCAGACAAAATCCTCAAAATATATGGCTATTAGTAGTATGGTATAAAGATGTCTAATAAGATGAGTATCTATAAGAATAATACCAGCTGTACAAACCCTTTTCTCTCTTATTTGTATTTATTTTTCATGTGTTTCCTGTCCTATTGTTTTTGCTACATAAGATGATTTACTTGCATACACATTTTTGTGGTAATAATCGTTTATAAATATATGAAAAAATATTGGAATATCAGCCATTCTATCAAGTCATCTAGAGTTTTTGTGTGTTTGTTAAAACTATTTGCTGATAATAAATAAATAAATATATATATATATATATATATATATATATATATATATATATATATATATATATTTAAATAATAATGCTGATTGATATGTTTGAAATTCACCATGCAAGAGCTTCTGACTGATGAAGGGCTATCAGCCTATGATCAACATTCGGATCTAGTAAGGATTAGTCTTTGAAGTGATTAAATTACAAAACGATATCTTTCATAGAAAAAGACATCATAGAGTTAGAAAAAAAACATGTAAACTACAATATAATTTTCAAAGGAATTATAGTAATTATACCATCCCCTAAAACAGGTGGTGCCATTATTGCTGTAAGAGAGACATATGCACTAAGAACAAGTCATTTTAATCATAGTAATTAACTAGCGTTTCTTTTATTCTATCGATATAAATCAGATATTCATTATAGAATAAATCACATATAACTAAAATCTTCATGTTAATAGTCCACATGTAAAATTTTAAAAAGATACATAACATAGAAACGTGGTACTTCATACAACATATATAGGCAAAGGAAAATAGCCTCATAGAGATAGGTATTTGAGACAAGGCTTTGGCAATGAGCCAAAAGAGTCTTATTTTGGTCTTAATTTAAATCATAAACAAAAGGTGATACAATATATTAAACAAAAATAAGATATCCAATGATACTCTGAGAAATCAAAAATTGAGAATAAAAAAAAAGGCGCTATTTTCTATATATAATTCTTTCAATGAGGAAATAGAGAATTGAATAACATACAAATTCTTTCTGAAAAAACTCTTTCAGCAAGACCACAGTCTAGATAAGATTATATTAAAAAAATACTTCTTATTTTGTCAATAAAATAGAAAAAAAAATAGGTGTATGTATTGGTGTGCTACTGTTATTAACACACATTCGGGTTCCCGTCAAATGTCATCTTCAATGTGTTATATGTTAGACTTGGTATGTTACATATTCAAGTAAAGTCTAGGTAAGTTAACTTTAAAACAGTTTATTTTTTAAAAACAGTATTAACATCTCCATCACAGGAGTATAGATGGTTTGGTCGGATGACCATTCCGTATGACATCTCAGTAAGAACTACCACAAATATCGATATTCACATTAAAGTTTATTTAGTTATCTCAGCACTTAATGATTTATAGTAAACACAACATTAATACCGGAAGGTACTTAGTTCCGTTCTCACAGACAACTCTTTCTCCCGGCTTGGTTGTGTTTACTCTTTATGAAAAATGTTACATTGCTGAGGTTTGGCATTCGCATCCTGTTTATGATATGACTATGGCATTTCTCACACTTCTCCTAATTCCACAGTGACCTCTTAGGTCATGTGTTTTAAACATGTAATATCTATATATTACATTAGCTCGGTCAGCTACCTTAATTTTTGAAAATTTAACAATACGTCAAAATATGTTTACTAGGAGTGTGACTGGATATATATATATATATATATATATATATATATATATATATATATATATATATATATATATATATATATACATATATATATATATATATATATATATATATATATATATATATATATATACGTCAAAATATGTTTACTAGGAGTGTGACTGGATATATATATATATATATATATATATATATATATATATATATATATATATATATATATATATATATATATATATATATATACATATATATATATATATATATATATATATATATATATATATATATATATATATATATATATATATATTATTTTTTCTTTATCTTTAGCCATAAGCAAATGAGGATGAATGTTCTAATTGGCACATTAAAAAATAATAATAATACATACTTAACAGATATTGCCCCCCAAAAAAATGCATGATAAATACAGATCACATGTATGGTACATTGCTAGCAAACGATTATATGGTACCAATAAAAACAAAATACTGATATACATATGATTCGGTAACTTTGTTAAAGAATAGTTGTTACCTTTGTCAAAAATATAGATTATTATAATACGGTAACTAATAAGAATATTTGTAACCTTGGTAAAGATACAATTTTAGTGCACAAACACGAATTCCTGGTATGTACACTTACCACGGTTTCGTACATATATATGTATATATATTTATATATAGGGCTTATATATTTTATTAGATGCCCATAGATTCTTTATTCTAACATTTAAGCTTATGTATTTTATTAGGTGCCCAAAAAATTATTTATTTTTTAAATGTTTTTTTAAAATGTTTTTTTAAAATGCAAATGTTCTATAGTCTCTTCAATTACATTTTACTAGCGTACTAACTGCTTTTCGCGCACAACACTTTTCCAAGACAATTTTACTTCTTTGAGCAAATGAAGGGGCCAGTTTCAAATGGCTTTAAATTGAATTAAATAAGGAGTTTTGTCTGGACATGGCAAAACGTTCTGCTTGAGCTCCAATTTATTATTCTTTAAACTACGCCAAACAAGGATGTTAACGGCGATAAATATCATCACCGTAACGCTGATTACTGCTAGTAACACGTAGAAACGACGTTCTGCATAAGTCGGTGTCGGGTGGTCCATCTCGGTTAATTTCATCAACCGCTTAGCCACACGTGCATTGTATGGGAGAGGTAAAGATGGAATTGTAGTCGACCATGGGAAGTTCGCGAAGTAGGCCCGTTCTCTGATGATAGTCTTGATTCCATGGACCATGTAATTCGGGGACGTACCGATACAACCATCTGCTGCAACGAAGATTTGGGAATAGGACGTGGATCCGTCCAGGCATGATACATTGAAGCCGGCCTTGTCGTATCGTATCCATGAGCCGTTGTTCAGTCTGCAATTGAACTTATTATCGTCAAAGGGATAAAGCTTTTTCAGACAATTTTCATGTGTATGGGAGAGAGCACCATCTAGCACTATACCTAACTCCCATGAATCCATTGAGTTTTTTATGGAATTCAAAGGAGTCAGCTGTACATATTTTTTTATCCATTGCGTCTGAACAGTGAGTTAATTTATTTAAGTCTTTAATGACGGTATATGTTTCCTTGTCTGGGGAAATCAATACGTGTCCTGTCAAACTGGATATTACTGGATTTGAGTGATTCATCATGAAAGTCGGAAATGGTGATATCCTGTAAGATTGCCAGGCATCAGAAGAATCAAAGGGAATTGTAATCATAATCCTGTGATTTTCAACGCTTACTGTAATTAGGCTGTAATAAAATTCTAACCTACGTGCGTCTAACAAAGGAACATAACCTAAGTTCTCCCGTCCGTTTTCCACAATTAACGTTAAGTCTCTTATTGGCAACAAATGCGGTGACAGTACACCTTTAGTCGCTAACGTGATAGCTTCCACATAGTCTTTTGATTTCTCAATGAAATGTGCAATTCTATTATGTGTGTGATCTATTTTTGGATCATAATACGTTAACGTTGCTAACAAATCTTGTACTTCCATAATCTGACTGATATTACTAGAATGTTCGTTTACCAAACTCATAATTTGATTAATTGAAGCTAACTGATTCCTTAGTTTTGACATAATGAATTTATTTTCATGAGTCAAAAACTCAAAATTTTCTTATTTTGATTACTAATCTTAAGACAATTGGAAATTCCTAAGCCTAAACTTGCAATAGAACCAGAGATGTTTAGTGCAGCAAAAGTAAACGGGTTACGTTTCCCAAGATTATCGTGTCCTACTGTCCACATCAAAAGGTCACGAGCCAAAGATTCTGCCTCGTAAGTCTTATTTTGCAAGTCGTCGGATAGCATCTCTGCAACTTTTAGTATCAATGCAAGCGAACTCTCCGTATTAAAAGGAAAGTGTCTTCTATGCATTTCATTTAATGAAACAGCAAACCTTGAAATGGCGCTCTTTAAGCTAGTGACGTCATTCTCTGGGAGAAAATTGCTTGCATACGTACTTCAACAACTACGTTACTTGATGTAATAAAAACGTCTTCTTGTCTTTCTAACATAGTGCCATTTTTAAAATCTATACTTTTAGTTTTAGAGCTCATCCCACACGAGAAAAATGTCTGAGCGAATAATATCACTCCCAACAACAAAAAATTCATCTTGTAATGAGAAAAATATATGTAATTACTCCTGTATTAAGAAGAAAAAACTTTTAACATATAATGTTCACAAAAATAAAAAAAAATAAAAATCTTTCCCTCACTTCTTTCCCTCTTATTTTAATTTCTTATGTGAGCCAATGGTACGATTCTCTCATCATTGGGTTGGGATACATTTTGAACTCTAAACCTATTGGCCATTATTGTTTCCAAAATGTTAAATGGGCCTTCAAACTTAGGTGTTAGCTTATAATTGAGTCCATTTACCTGTATGTATACATTATCACCCACAGTATATGTTTTAGTTGGCTTCACTATTTTATCATGATTCCTTTTCATTATGATTTGTGATTCTTCTAAATTCTTTCGAAGGATATCAAAACGACTTTTGCTTGCATTTATACATTCTTTTAAAGGATTTGATAAATTAGTTGTAGGCGTTAATACATGGAAAGCCGTTCTAACTAGGGTACCATACAATGCCTCGTGAGGTGACATTTTAATTGATATATGATATGAATGATTCAGAATACTCAGTACTGCAGGTATTGCAATATACCAGTTGGGGTCTGATCCCCCTAATATGTTTAAAACCTTCCTATTCGCTCTTTCCACTAGCCCATTCGACTCTGGGTGATAGATCATAGTATTGATTTTCTTTATGCTAAGGAATTCACACAATGAGGTAAGAAAGGGATTATTAAATTCTCCACCTGAGTCTGAGATTATCATATGTGGAATTCCATGTTCACAAATGTAACACTCATAAAACTTCCTAGCGCATTCAATCGCAGTTTTAGTTTTAAGCGCTGTTAGTTCTGTATATCGAGTCAAAGCATCTACAATTACTAAGAGGTGCTTATTTCCTCTGTCTGACTTGTAAAATCCTGTTAATAAATCCAAATGTATCCTTTCAAAGGGTTGATTGGGCACGGGATAAGCCCCTAGGCTGACAGGTGTTTTCGTATGCCCTTTGTTTTCCTTACATGTGCGACAATTAGCTATGTATTTTTTTATATCTGTAAGCATCGTATGCCAATAAAACAATGATTTGGCTTTCTGTGACATTAATGAGAACCCCGGGTGTCCATACAATGGATTTGCATGTAACCAATTTAGGACAGTGGAAATAAGTGAGATTTGTACCACTACCTGGTCGTTAGTTACATGTGGTGTATTGCGGGGTTTCCTTGTCACGGTTCTACACAGAATATTGTCTTTGATTATATAATTCTGCTGCTTATACTTTATAAATTCCTTTTCCTTATGATTGCCTTTCAAAGCATTTGTAATTTTTTCTAACTTCTGATCTTTTCTTTGCTCAGTCTGTAATAATTCAGCACTCCAGCCCAGATCTTCTTGTTCAGATATCGTTTTAACAATAGGCATGGATGTTGATATATCTATTAATTCAGCTAAAGGCTCCGTACAAGATGACACGGGGTTGCGTGATAATGCATCAGTAATGATATTTGCTTTCCCTGGTAAATACCCGATTCTTGTGCCAAAGTCTTGAATGATCAAATGCCACTGAGTTTATTTGGGGCTGTGGCTGAAGCCTTTAAAGAAGTCGGTTAGTGGTTTATGATCAGTATGAACCTTAACGGGATAACCGTATATTATGAACTTAAAATGCACTAGTGAATTAACAATAGCTAGCCCTTCCTTGTCTATTACTGCATACTTACTTTCGGAAGCTCTCAGTTTTCGTGAATAAATAGCTATAAGGAAAAATTGTTTTTCATATTACTGAAGCAATATCCCACCTACTCCTAAGTCTGAGGTGTCTGTTGCAATGAAGAATTTATCTTTCAAGGTATTAAACGCCTGTTGATGCTGCTCAGACCATATGAAATCTACGCCCTTCTTCGTAAGATCAGTTAAGGGAGCGGCTATTATTGAATAATTGCGTATAAAACGCCTGTAATATCCACTACAACCCAGAAATTGCTGTATTCCCTTGACATTAGTAGGTATCGGAAAGTTACAGATAGCCGACCCCTTATCATGGACTACTTTAAGACCTTGGCTTGACACCGTAAAACCCAAATAGACTAATTCTCTTTTGAAAAATTCACACTTACTAATCTTTACCCTTAAGTTATGTTGTCTTAGCCTCTGTAGTACTAGTTCTAATTTACGTAAATGTTTTTCTAAGGTGTTGGAAAAGATTACAAGATCGTCCATATAGGCATGCAATATATACCCTAGCAAGTCTCTAAACACTATGTTAATCATTCTTGTAAATGTTATGGGAGCACAACGTAAACCAAAAGGCATCCGTAAAAATTCATAATGTCCCCTGGCTGTGCTGAAGGCTGTGTATGGGATACTATTTTCTTCTAATGATATCTGGTTAAAGCCTTTAAGTAAGTCCAAACTGGTAAAATATTCATTCTGACCTAACAAAGATAAGATATCATCAGTACATGGCAATCGATCAGGGATCGTCTCCTCATTTAGGCGACGGAAGTCTACGCAGATACGCCATGTTCGATCTTTTTTCGGTACAACTATTAATGGAAAATTATAAGGGTTGTTCGATTTCCTAATGACTCCTTCTTCTAGCATTTTACCTTCTTCATCATTTATTTCATTCTGGAATTTCATAGGGAGTCTGTACAAGGGTACATAGATAATTTTCTGCTTGTCCTTTAACCTTATTTGATGCTCGATCACATCTGTTTTTCCTAAGGATCCATCCGTAGTGGAAAAAACATCATGATATTCAGTCAAAAGTCCAAAAAATTTCTGCTGAATTTCTTCGTCTTGACTGTCTTTATTGATTTTATTTTTAATAGATCGCAAAAGGGATTCATCCGCAACTGATTGAGCATGATTGATTTCAGCAACGGTAAGAATATGATGTTTATAAACCTCTACATCCAAGATATGTTGATTTTTGTGAAAAACTAAAGTGGTATTTAAATGATTACTGACTTAAATATTACATTGTTGATGTGAGCCTACTATATAAATAGCTTGTGTGACAGACAATCCGTTAGCTTTCAAAGTGTCGGAAAGGATTAATATTTCAGATACCGGTAATTTTTTCTTTATTTGCAATATTAAATTTGAAGTTACGTTCGGCTCGATAGATTGAGTGTAAGATGATATTACAGGTGACCGAGAATTCTGTTGGGTCGCGTATATTATTTCTTTATTAGTGAGACAAGTTATTGGTTCTTCAACGTACATCACTGTTTTATTTGTCATCTCCTTTTTATCCAAAACTGATTTTAAGGTATTAGAAGACTTATAGAATTTTCCTTATATATACACGCCGTGCTTGGCAGGGGCTAAGATAATGTTTTGATTGCCCATAGATGGGTATCCTATAATTACAGCTGGATACATATCAATGTTTTGTACAACAACAAATGTATCAGCAAACGTGCGCTTACTGACCTTGAACTGAACATGAGTTACTCCTATTACATTTAATTCATTATATCCTATACCCGAGAGCCTTACTCCGAAAACAACAAATGATGTGTCCTCAAATCCATGATATTACGTGGACTACCAGAGTCAAAAAATAATGTAAAGGATCGGTGTTCTAAATTTACAGCATATAATGTTGGTCGTAACTCATTTTGGCTTATTATTGTATGAATTCGTTGCAAATCTACGGGAGCATGCACTGATTTATTCAATTCGGATGTGTGTTTCATAAGAAAATCTAATGCGTCACAATGATCTGATAAAACATTAAATTGATTATTCAATACTACTGATGTTGACATGAAAGACCTTGACCCGACATCACTCTCTTCCCCACTGGAGTTAATTATATGGTATTTGCTTTGCTCTGCACATTCTGAAAATTAGTCTGACCTTGCGAGTTCTGGTTTGACGACCCAGGATCAGCGTTATTCGAAGAACTGTTTGTTTGTTTTTTATTCTGAACTACATTGACGTTTGGCTGTTTCTTCTTATTAAAATGAGGATTTTTCTTTTTATTTCCATATGGAACTGACTGTGGAATTGACTGTGTATTTCTAGGATTCTGTTGTGTCTTACGCGAGTAGCACTGACTATATGAATGAGTC
>NC_090731.1:176751634-176756634 GCF_036898095.1 Palaemon carinicauda | reverse complement strand
ATGCAAGTTATATTTAGCAAAAGGTAAGGTGGTGTATGTTGCGTATATGGATCTGGAGAAAGCGTATGATAGAGATGATAGGGAAGCAATGTGTAATGTTATGAGGTTATATGGAGTTGGTGGATGGTTGTTACAAGCAGTGAAAAGTTTCTACAAAGGTAGTAAAGCATGCGTAAGATAGGAAAGGAAGTGAGCGATAGGTTTCCGGTGAGAGTGGACCTGAGACAGGGATATGTGATGTCACCGTGGTTGTTTAACATGTATGTTGATGGAGTGGTGAGAGAGGTGAATGCTCCAGTGCCTGGACGAGGATTGAAATTGGTAGACGAGAATAACCATGATTGGGAGATAAATCAGTTGTTTTTAGCGGATGATACTGTATTGATTGCAGATGAAGAAGACAAGCTTGGCCGATTAGTGACAGAATTTGGAAGGGTGTGTGGGAGAACGAAGTTGAGGGTTAATGTGGGTAAGAGTAAGGTTATGAGATGTACGAGAAAGGAAAGTGGTACGAGGTTGAATGTTATGTTGAATGGAGAGTTCCTTGAGGAAGTCGATCAATTTAAATTCCTGTGGTCTGTTGCTGCAGCTAATGGTGGAGTGGAAGCAGATTTACGTCAGAGAGTGAATGAACGATCCAAAGTGTTTGGGGGCAGTTAAGGGAGTAATAAAAAATAGAGGGTTCGGCATGAATGTGAAGAGAGTTCTGTATAAGAAAGTGATTGTACAAATTGTGATGTATGGGTCGGAGTTGTGGGGAATGAAAGTGACGGAGAGACAGAAATTGAATGTGTTTGAGATGAAATGTCTAAGGAGTATGGCTGGTTTATCTCAAGTAAATATGAATGTGTTGAGGTGGTTTGGCCATGTTGAGAGAATGGGAAATAGCTGTTTGCTAAAGAAGGTGATGAATGCAAGAGTTGATGAGAGAAGTACAAAAAGAAGGCCAAGGTTTGGGTGGATGGATGGAGTGAAGCAAGCTGTGGGTGATAGGAGGATAGAAGTGAAAGAGGCAAGAGAGCATGCATGAAATAGGAATGAATGGCGAGCGATTGTGACGCAGTTGCGGTAGGCCCTGCTGCTTCCTCCGGTGCCTTAGATGACCGCGAAGGTAGAAACAGTAGGGGAATTAGTATTATGAAGCTTCATCTGTGGTGGATAACGGGGGAGGGTGGGCTGTGGCACCCCTAGAAGTACCAGCCAAACTGGGTTGAATCCATTGTCGGGCTGGGAGGAACGTAGAAAGGAGAGGTCCCCTTTTCTCTTTCATTTGTTTGATGTCGGCTACCCCTCAAAATTGGGGGAAGTGCCTCGGTTTATGTATGCATATATATATTAATATATATATATATATATATATATATATATATATATATATATATATATATATATATATATATATATATATATATATATATATATATATATGTATGTATATATATATATATATATATATATATATATATATATATATGTATGTATATATATATATATATATATATATATATATATATATATATATTAATATATATATATATATATATATATATATATATATATATATATATATATATATATATATATATATATATATATATATGTACACACATATATATATATATATATATATATATATATATGTATACATATATATATATATATATATATATATATATATATATATATATATATGTATGTATACATATATATATATATATATATATATATATATATATATATATATATATATATATAAATCTCTATACATATATATATATATATAAATATATATATATATTTATATATTTATAGAGATTTATATATATATATATATATATATACATATATATATATATATATATATATATATATATATATATATATATATATGTATATATATATATATATATGTATATATATATGTATATATGTATATATATATATATATATATATATAGATATATATATATATATATATATATATATATATATAGATATATAGATATATATATATATATATATATATATATATATATATATATATACATATATATATATATATATATATATATATGTATGTATATATATATATATATATATATATATATATATATATTAATTTATATATATTTATATATACATATATATACATATATATATATATATATATATATATATATATATATATATATATATATATATATATATATTTATATATATATATATATATATTTATATATATATATATATATATATATATATATATATATATATATATATATGTATATATATATATATATATATATATATATATATATATATATATATATATATATATATATATATATTTAAGTTTGTATGTATGCCTGTTTATTACAAATAGACTATTACAGACCTAAACAAACCTTATTTGCCTCATCATCCAGTTTGTAACAACAAACAAAACATACAAATTTATTAAAAATTCAGTGGGACTTCAAGGTATGGAAAACAGTGGAAGACGTTTGGTTGTTCAAGGATTCCAGAAGCTGTTGATTATGAAATATTCAGTGATAGAATGTAAATAGCTTCAGTGACAATATTGGAATCATGGCAGGAGAAAGGGGTTTTACGTCTGCATTGATCGCATGAAATAGATTTTTTTTCCTTTTTTAAAAACTATCCAGTATGGAAAATGTCTTGCAGATGAGACTCAGATTTTATTTAAATTATTCTTATCATGGCTTTGATATATTTATCAGCTTCGAATTTGGGTCAGTAAAGCAATGAACACTCCATGATCGCTTTAGATTACTCCATAAATAAAAAACCTCCTTATCAGGTGCGATCTTTATTGCTTTACCTTGCGTAAAATGTAGTTTTGAAAAATGGTGTGCCCCCCCCCCCCAAAAAAAAAAGTCTTAGGTAGCAACTCCTAATTCAGAAAATATAGAAACTTGGAGGTATATAAACTAAGATGATTGATTTATTCTGGTACCGCTTGACAACGGTTGAATTTGTTCATTCAAGTATCATAATATTGTAATAGAATATTGTTAAGATCAATTAGTTGTTTGTAGATTTGTCTTACCATGTTCAAGAAATGGGTTCTTGCTGCAAAATAAACTGTAATAATGCCACCAATAAAAGACAATTACCACATATACTTAGAAAATGATTATAAAAAGATAATAACTTGAGACATTGTCATGAATAGAAATAACACAGCTTTTAATCACTAAGCCTTTCTTCAAAACTGTTACTAATTTTCACCATTTCACCGAGCATATTGTTTTAGTGCATGTTCTTTTTTAAATACGTCATCATAAAGAAAAAAAAAGTGCAAGGATCTTACGCTATATATATTTACTTATCTCTATCTATCCAACTTTTTCTCTATTTCTTTATCTATAATATAACGGTCTATTCTTATATAATAGTGTAGAAAACAGTGTAGATTAAACTGTTGGAATACCAAAGTGTTTAAAGGTTTAATTCGTACACAATCTATAGATATATTAAAAAACAGAATCCCTCCCAAACAACCCCAGACCCCCGTGAATGAAAACAGGTATTGAATAAAAATTACTATTTCGGTCTTCCTCCGTATTAGTTAGTAACGTGGCATTTTTGCCGTTGAAATGGCTAATGGAATTTTTTTTTTTTTTTCAGAAATTTATGTTAAATTGTTAGAATATCAAAGTTTTTGAAGCTTTAATTCGTACAAAATCTGTTATGGCTTATTTATTGTTTTTATAAACTTTTAACCATACAGAAATTGTCTAATTACTTAGAATATGGGTTTCTCTTACTAAAACTACAATAGAATTTGTTTGAAATTTTTTTTTACAAGTTCACATTTCTTGAACAGTCTTTGTTATATCCCATCATGGATGACTAAGTCTTTGTAAAATCTCAGAAGGACAAGAAGAAGCTTACTTTCAATGGATATATATATACTGACATCAGCGATCCAGAAACCATAACCATTATTTCCGCTGAGACGATAAAAACTAATGGTTCTGCTACTCTTCGAGGAGTTTCCTTTTCAAATGTCAGTGCTGGATTAGTATCAGAAGAAAAAGTACATAATCATCCACCGATACATGGAAGAAAAGAAGTTATAGAGGCATTAACAGATTTGGAATCACGATTTACATTGTTAAATGCATTACCTGCCGCAATTGTCCGAGATGTCAGACACACCGTAAACATTAGCGACTCAATAAAAATGCCTTAAACAAGTGACTTGAAACAAGTTGTTCGTAGTATCCGTAAAAAAGAACTTACATCAGAACCAGAGTGTACTGCAGATTTAGTGACCCCACATATTTTTTTTTAAATTGCAAGCATAAATGATCTTCAACATACATTTCCAGACGCTAAAGAAACCAGGTGTTTTTTTTTATTTCTAACTAAATGTTTATTATGTCACTCTTTTGATTTGTCACTCTTTTGATCGCTATTTTAAAAGTGACCAATTATGTCACTCTTTTGATCACTATTTTAAGAGTGACAAATTGTGCCACTCTCTTGATTTGTCACTCTTTTGAACGGCTCCCATATATATATATATATATATATATATATATATATATATATATATATATATATATATATATATATACATATTCACACATTGATATATATATATACATATACATAAATATATATATATATATATATATATATATATATATATATATATATATATATATATATATGTATATACATATATATATATATATATATATATATATATATATATATATATATATATATCTATATATATATATATATATATATAAATTTATATATATATATATATATATATATATATATATATATATATATATATATATATATATATATTCACACATTTATATATATGTACGTATATATAAATATATATATATATATATATATATATATATATATATATATATATATATATGTATATACATATATATATATATATATATACAAATTTATATATATATATATATATATATATATATATA
>NC_090731.1:176744134-176746634 GCF_036898095.1 Palaemon carinicauda | reverse complement strand
AAAGTGTGTATTATTTCAATCACCGGTGTTTTTCCCAGTACTCTCTCATATCTCCGTTAAAGAATTGAAGTAAGAAGTTGTTTGAATAGCTCTTGATAATAATTAGCCACTGTAGTTTTAAGTGTACTTATGAGACCTTTGGATATTCATGCTTTTTATGCATTGCTTTCTGGGAGTTATATAACTGTCTTAGAGCTTGAATATCAATATTTTCATTGGTAACAGATTCAATGTAAAAACAAACAGGTGAGTTTGGAAATCCAGAGGTTGTGTAGCTTGCTAGACACGGGACTAGAGTATAGTAATATATGTAAATAAACCCTCATTATCATCATCATATATGCTCGTTGTACTGTTATGTTCTTTCTATGCCGATTTATCCCCGCAGAATATTTTTAGCCCCGGCTGTCCATCGTCTTCTCGTCCCCCTTCTTTGTTTTACTTTTCTAGGAACTCATTCCGTTACTCTGCTGCCCATCTATTATATGTCATTCTTATTGTATGTCCTTCTCCTGTCCATTTCTTTTTCTTACTTGTTGTTGGAATAATTCTATACTTTAGTTTGCTCTCGCATCCATGTTTCTCCTATTCTGTCTCTTACTGATATTCCTGCCATCAGTAATGCCATTGTTCTTTCAATTATACCTTGCTTATGTTCTAAGTTATTAATAAGATTTCAAGTTTCTGATACGTAAGTTTATATTGGAAGGATCATCTGATTGAATATTAGTCTTTTTATTGAAAATTATATTTTACTTTCCGTAATATTATTTTGTTTATCAAATTCTCTTTATTTCACGCTTTTAAGGCGTATTGTAATATATCAATGTTACTTGAAGCAAAATTGCCAACTCCTAAGGGAAAATTACAGTTAATGATAAAACACTAGAGCTAAACTAGCGTTATGCATTGCTTGCAAATATTTCTGACTAAGCAAAAGATAAATGCTAAAAGCTTACCAATTTAACCAAAAAAGTAGCCAACAAAAACTGAAGCTTTGCTCGTCTAACATGGCATTAGTAAATACTGTGCATAACTAAACGATATAAAGGTAAAAACCTAACAAGACTAAATATTTGAACCAATAACGTCACATCTTCTCACGATACTTTCGTTTGGCTTCAAACTGCCTCGCATGTTCATCCTATCTCGTTCGCAAACACAAAGAAATAGTGACTATAATATTATGCAAGCCTCATGCATTCGGATGGTTTAAATTCAAATATGCTCTTATTTTAAACCTTTAGAAAAAAGTTCTTACGTAGAATAATAAGGATAATAGGGAAACTTGAAACTATCTACTTACTGGATTTGTACCATAAAATATAAATGGAAATCATAAACTAGTCAATAACGAAAACTTCCTAACTTTATTATTCCGTTTTATAGAACATGAAATAACTTTTTTCCGTATTCCACAAATTTCATGGTAAGAGGGAAATGGGTTTTGGAAATCTGTTCCCTTTTCAAATTGAAATAAGAGATCCTCTAAACTAAATTACCTCTCAATTGAATGGGTTTTACTTGAAAAGAATAAACTGGAAGAGAATTCGATCTTTTCATTTCACTACTTTTGACTGGATGGAAAATAGTGAGATACAGGAAGCAGCATGATTTGAAAGACGGAGGAAAAGAAAAGAACAGAAAGCTCTTCATTAAAATCTAAACATTTCGAATTCATAAAGAATATATGAATGGCACTACCGTAATTTTTGTTTGCATTGACTTGTATATTGAATTTATTAATCAAGAAACAATAAGAGGTTGTCAAATAATGGTTGAATCAAAGATTTCAATGTAAATGTGAGTTGCGTAAACCATATGTACCCAGCTGTTGTCCATATTTCTAGTGGCACTTCTCGTTACATATTTACCTATGCATAACAATAAAAGTATATCATAGAACGGTATATGCATCAAACACACATCATATATATATATATATATATATATATATATATATATATATATATATATATATATATATATATATATATATATATATATATATATATATATATATGGTCTTGAGCTACTTCATAATATAATGTATACTACTGAATGCAGCAGCACCCAGAAAAGGGAAGTATAATACAATTATAGTACCAAACGCTTTCATGTTATTTCTAGACATTTTTCAAGTATAATGGGAGAAACGATAAAAGAATTTCGCACAAGAAAAATGTAAAAGCAAAATAGTTCAACAAATAATGTTAAACTTAAGGAAACAAGATAAAACAGAAAAAGGCCAGATGAACAGTTGATGGAAGCAAAACATGCATAAACTTTTCGTCTCTGCTATATACATATTTGGTGAGTAGCTGAGTTTATACTAAAGAATAATTTCATTATTATTTCTCTCTCTCTCTCTCTCTCTCTCTCTCTCTCTCTCTCTCTCTCTCTCTCTCTCTCTCTCTCTCTCTCTCTCCTTCTCGTTACATTTCTAGACTCACAACGATTTGAGGGTTGAAATCTGACGTTTCTCATCATTGACTAATCT
>NC_090731.1:176724134-176731634 GCF_036898095.1 Palaemon carinicauda | reverse complement strand
TTTGACTAAAATAAGCTACAATTTAACCTCATTTTAGAACCTAGAGAATAGTAAAGGGTAATTTAGCTACATTATCAATAACGTCTAGGTGAACAAATGAGAAAATATAAATTTCATTAGCAGACGCAAGCGATGACTATGATTTCAAATTCCATAAAAGACAAATGCAAGGGCACTGTCATTCAGAGGAATTATTTCAACTAATGATAATTCCATACAATAGAAATGATAAGATACAGAAGGATCAGTATACTGCACACGTGGAAAAAAACAAAAAAACTATGCAATTGTATTAATTGGAAATCCAAATTTTCCATTTGGCTGCTGATGTTACACTGCATCGATGAGTAACATACGAATTCAGCAGAGCAATTTCTAAAACGAAATGACTCATTCTGGTCGGATCTATGTTTCTATACGGTACCATGCTTTTGGATAAAACCCGATAGTAGGTAAAAAGCATAATATGCGAAATCAATTGGAATTGGAAAAGAGAGAATCTAAATGAAACTAACTTCATGCTGTACAGTGTATATATATATATATATATATATATATATATATATATATATATATATATATATATATGTATATATATACCGTATATATATATGTATATATATATATATATATATATATATATATATATATATATATATATATATATATATATATATATATAAATATATATATATATATATATATATATATATATATATATATATATATATATATATAAATATATATATATATATATATATATATATATATATATATATATTTATATATATACATATATATATATATATATATATATATATATATATATATATATATATATATATATATATATATATATATATATATATATATCACAATACACCTGCCTATATAAACTGAAATTTCATTCAAGAGATAAGAATTAGTTATACCTCTGCTTTGTATATCACCACTGATTTCAGGTAAGCCTCTAGGTTCTTATAATTGAAATCATCTCTTCTCTACCAGCAAAGATAATTTACAGTTTATAAAATGTGGCTGTTTTCCACTAAGGCATATATATTTTTTATACATTTTGATAATCATTCACAAAATATTCTTTTTTTAATATCGACTTCTGATAGGATTTTTTTTCTTTTTTATTTTTGTTAATTGCTACTGATGCACCAAACTATCCTAAATAAAGACTTCAGTGATATTCACAAAAAATAAATTAACCAAAATTACATATTTAATCATAATTTTTCCTCAAATATATATTGACCACTAAAATCTATTATTGTCGTATGAGATTCATAATCAAAATTTCAGTTAGTGCTACATGGAAGATAAAATACAGATATACTATGTTGAAATATCCTAAATTAATTTTCCAGAGTATATCCAATCGACTTCAAGAATACGCTTTGAAGGGATCTAGAGGTCCAACATGTTTGGGATCTTCGACTTTTACAATGATTTATTGGCGAGTTTCTTCCTTTTCCTGCAACCAATTCTTGGAAGAACTTCACATTTTCTCCTGCAAGGGAGCAGAAACACAAACATGAAGAAAAATATTTCTGCTTGTAATTTCCAAAGGTATTGGACTAAATATTGACGGAAACTAAGGGTATCTCCTATAATAATAAATGGGCGGTTGCTTTTGTAATGAAAATGCCCCCTCCCCCCCCAAAAAAAAAAATGCAAACTCTTTTGATGTATGCCGCTAGTGATCAATATATCTCAAATGCGAAGGTATTCTCATTATATACTGATAAAATATGAATGATATGAGGTATTTGAGAGTTATTATTAGTTTTATTACTCATAATTTTACGTTTGATTTCAATTGACGGACTTCTCGTATTTATATCTATTCAATGTCAAAAAAAGTAATGAGCTTAGGGAAAGGTTCATAAGGAATGACAATCTGCACAAAGCAAGCAGCTATGTGAGAAGTAGGTAACGAAAATAAGGAGAAAAACTCCTGAGACCCATTGTAAAGAGTCAACTTCCTTTGAAATTTTTTCTTACTCTGTTTTGTACTATGTAGAGTTTTAGCTAACAGATCTGCCTCTTTTTGAAAGAAGATACATAATTAATAAGAAACAGTGTTTCCTTACAATAGACCGTTTGAAAAAAAGTTACTCTATTCCCGGGAAGAATCCAAAAGGTCTCATTAGTTTAAGTAAAAGTGCTTAATACGTAGTATTGTATTCATGGTACCCAAAAATTATATTGATCAACGAGAAAGGAAAAATTCTCATATTACGTAAATTAATGAGTGGAATTAATTAAGCTAATTAGTTTTATGCAGAATATAAACTATGCAGCCTCTTTCAGGGATTCTTTTCGCAGATTATTTTGCTGAATAGAAAGCAAAAGAAGCCACTTATTCAAATAAATAAGGTAACGCTAGTCTATAAACATTGCACACAAACAAAAAATCAAATATGGATTTCAACTTTGTAAAAGAATAAGATATTATGTTTTATCGGAAATTAGACTGAATGCATACCTATTATATGTCTACCACAATTATCTATTAGAAATATCAACATCCGGACTGTCACAAAATAACGTTTATAAGTGTCTACAACAACCCCGTTGTTCAAGAGCAACAATTGAGTGTCTGGTTATTTACACAATTATTACTATCCATAGAGACAAGAACGATCCATATTCAAGAGCTTAATTCAGCATGTTAA
Source organism: Palaemon carinicauda (assembly GCF_036898095.1). Taxonomy (NCBI): domain Eukaryota; kingdom Metazoa; phylum Arthropoda; class Malacostraca; order Decapoda; family Palaemonidae; genus Palaemon; species Palaemon carinicauda. Next base: position 176,728,947 of record NC_090731.1, on the reverse strand, counting down.
CAAAGATCATTATAGAATGTTAGTTCATTACAGATAAGATGAAAGCGAGAAGTAAGAACGAACTTAGAACAAAGGTAATGCTTGTAATGGATATTAGGCAGAGTTTTGAGAAGAAGTAGGACCAAGACAAAATATCTTTGGATGGGAGGAGAAGGAAAGCAGGGTGCTGTAAAAAATGGGTTTGGATAACATCTACCCAGTTCGCACTTTTTTTTTTTTTTTATTTATTTATTTATTTATTTTTTAACTTGGGTCCTGTGTGATTGATAATGGAGCAAGGAGGCAGAAATCAACCATAGGATACTGTGTGCTTGGAAAAAGAACAGGAGAAGATCTTCGGGAATGTTATTTAATAAAGATTGATGCAAATGTAAAAGGATGGTTATATAAAAGTGCGGTTAGACCATCTTTTGTTTATGGAGCTGAGACTTGACCAATAAATGACTCAAGAAAGGACGTTAGGAATATCAGAAATGAGGATGTTCAGATAGATGTGTGGGGTCGTAAGAAGGAAGAGAATCAGAAATTATTCTATTAGAGGGACAGTCAAAGTTGCAGAGGAGACAAAAACAATTCAGTAAAGAAGATGATTACAATGGTTTGGGTATGCGTAGAAAATACGCATTGTTCTCAGGCATAAAGAAAACTTCTCCAGATTCTTTACATATTTGGAGAATCAATGAATATATTAAGTTAGCATGTGTTTTAAAACATAATGATTCTTCAAAGGAATAATAATAATAATAATAATAATAATAATAATAATAATAATAATAATAATAATAATAATAATAATAATAATAATAATAATGAAAAAAAAATAATAATAATAATAATAATAACAATAATAATAATTATAATAATAATAACAATAACAATAATAATAATACTTATAATAATTATAATGATAATAATGATAGTTTCATTAATATACTGACGGAATGATAGAAAGATCCTTACAATAAACAATAAAATAACAACAAAATAATCATGAAACGAATAAAAGGAGGTTTTTCCCCGATGCCATATTAAGCAACTGAGTTATTAGTAAATTTCAATATTAATAGAGAGAGAGAGAGAGAGAGAGAGAGAGAGAGAGAGAGAGAGAGAGAGAGAGAGAGAGAGAGAGAGAGAATTGTGTCTTACTCCGTAGGTCATAATAAATGGGGATTTATTGCACCGACAAAGGTTTTTTATAGGACATAAGATAGTAATCTGAAACAATTCCAGAAGAAAGAAAAAAAAATAAGGAAAACAAATTGGAAAGAAAAGAAAGTGGAGATAATGAAACTCGGCCTATGGAAGCTCCATGAAAAAATTCAAATATTTCTAATTGATTGATGATTTTTTTTACAGTTAATTCCATGAAAACGTTTGAAGAGCAAACTGGAAGAAGAAATATAAGGAAAGAATGGATAACCTTTCGAGATATAATACCCAGCTGTATTTACTGTTTATAAAATAAATCTTTTTCTTAATGTAAATTCCTTCGTGCCACTGACCTTAATCTGACAAACGTTCTCATACTTTTAGTTGTTCAGGAAAAATATGGTAATGGATCTTAATTTTACCTATATTTACCCTTTACACAAAGAAAAATGCATTAAAGTTTTCCTTGAACGCGGAAAAAGATGGTCAAGGTGACAGTCACTCAAGACCAATCTTAGGTCTAGATTCTGTATTCAAATCTTCTGTAGATTTACATAAGTTGATGAAGCAGCAAAGGCAATGTATATACTGTTAAAGCATTTACTCATATTCCACCAAACAGACGAAACTATTATTGAAAGAAAAACATATACAGTGAAAATCTGAAGAATGCTGTCTTCTTCAGGTTCATATGAATAATCTTACTATAATGATATTATATGTTTTTGAGCACCATAGTGACTTTTCCTTATTTATTCATAGGGCCAAACTCCCTTTAATAATTTGGCTATTGCAGATAAACTTAGTAGTTACCAGAAGCCTTTTCAATATCATTCCCCAAATCAGTTCCCTTCCCCCCCCCCCCAACCCATGCCCACTTATACCATACTCCCAACCCTAGAGTAATGATATTCCCTAAATCCAAGAAAAGTTTTTAAAAAATCAGGTAAAAAATCGGTTGCCACGAAAATATTTATGAGCTTTTGTGAGAGATATATCTGTTGCTTTCACATTTCTCTCTCTCTCTCTCTCTCTCTCTCTCTCTCTCTCTCTCTTTGTATACATATATCCAGTATATATATAATTATTTATATATATATATATATATATATATATATATATATATATATATATATATATATATAAATATATATATATAAAAAGATATATATATATATATATATATATATATATATATATATATATATATATATATATATATATATATATATGCAGAAGAACCACAGGGAAAATGAAAATGCGGAATATACACTTAAGTCCTGACTAGTTTCGTGATACTTCCTCAGAGGACTGATTTATTGAGAGAGGTTTCTTTACAATTTATTGGGAAAGCAAAAGTATGAACATACATATAGAGATTTAGAGAACAATGACACTCCCTTACCAGCTACCTGGGCTTGACTCAAGTGTTGAGTAGGAGGAGTCCCAAAGCTCGTTAGACACCTGCTAAAAAGGGTCATTTCTAGTGGCGGGTATATTCTTGTTTTCTTCTTTTTTTACTTTCAGTACAGTTTATTTATATGTCAATACGGTAGCCTTATCTATATAAATACATAAGCAAAACATACACAAACATACAATATATATATATATATATATATATATATATATATATATATATATATATATATATATATATATATATATATATATATATATACATACATACAGATACAAATACATATACATATATACACAAATACATATATATACACATACATATACATACACATACATATATACATATATATACACATACACATATACATATATACACATATACACATACATACATATGCATATATACATTTATATGTATACAACATTAATATCATAAACATATAATCATGTATATAACAATACTTATATCTAGCATAACACTATATAGTGCCAATATACTTATGCATACTATATAAAATAATTGTTTCCTTTAATGAATGGTAGCTTAGGTCTAAATATTAATTTCACACCGACGTTAATTATTCACAATACATTCAATTCTACATTAAGTGGTTAATGTTTTTTTATATAGCTTACAAATCTCTTTACATATAAAGGCGTCGAGTTTATACATTCCATGACCAATATTCAAGTTGTTTTCAAAGGTTTCTTTTATGAAACTGGACTCTATGATGTTTCTTTCCACTAAGTTATTTGAATGAACCAATTTCTTTGCACCTGACCAATTAATAGGGTGATTTTTATCTCTAACGTGAGCAAAGAGTGCATTATTATCTTGAGCATACCTGACACTTTTCTTATGTTGTTCAATTCTCTTTTCTAGGGCTTTACCAGTTTGACCAATATAGTATTTTTCACAAGCATTGCATGGAATACGATATACACATCCCTTGGTAATGTCAGGAGAATTCTTTAGTAAGGCTGTTTTTATTGTATTTTTACTCTTAAATGCTACATTTACATTGAAGTTTTTTAACAGTTGGGGAATTTCTTTAAATGAATCACAATAAGGTAGTACAAGTAAATTTTGTGTGTTATAGTTTTTTCTGTTATCATTACCGAAAAAAAGTCTTTTTTGCTGTTCTTAGGGCATCATCTAACACAATTTCAGGATACTGTATGATTAAGGGTATTATATACAGCAATATGAAAAAACCAGTGGTTCCAAATTGCCCAAAAAGATTCAAGAGAGCAATTGCCGAATTGAAGCAAGATAGAAATATTAAGTTGACAAAAGCCGATAAATCTGGAACACTGGTAATCTTGAATAAAAATGATTATATAGAAAAAAAATGGAAAACCTCTTGAGTGATGAAAACACATACATGGAATTAAGAAAAAATCCAATTGAGTTTGTGAATAGTAGTTACAACAAAAAAGTGAAAGAGTTATTAAAAGGGAATGAAGATCTGATAAAAAAGGTTTGTACAATATCACCAACATTGCCATATATGTATGGAACTATTAAAACTCATAAGCCAAATTATCCAGCTAGGCCAATAATTAGCTCTGTAGGTTCAGCAGCATATAAATTATCTAAGTACCTTGTGAATATCCTCAATCCTTTAGTTGGCACCATTTCATATTCAAATATAAAAAATAATGTAGACTAGATTAACAAACTGAATGAAGTACAGATCAACAGTACCTGTAGGCTTGTCAGTTTTGATGTAGTCTCACTATTCACAAAAGTACCTATTGATGACATGTTGAAATTTTTATCTGAAACATTAGATAATAGACAATTGAATCTACCATTCTCCAAACACACTTTAATAGAATTAATTAAACTATGTATAAAAGATTGTAAATTTGAATTCAATGGGAGATTTTATGCACAAACTTTTGGTATGGCTATGGGAAACCCTTTATCCCCAGTATTGAGCAATCTATATATGGAATTTTTTGAAAGCAGAATCTTAAATAACATCATACCTAATAATGTAAAATGGTTTCCATATATTGACGACATAATATGTGTGTGGCCAGGAAATGAAAATTTAGATAACTTTTTTCTTAGATTGAATAGTTTGGTACCATCAATAAATTTCACTATGGAGCTGGAGAATAATTGTACCCTACCATTTTTGGACTGTCGCATACATAGATGTAATAATAGTCTCAAGTTCAGTGTATACAGAAAGCCAACGAATATCTCGGCATATGTCCATTATTACTCAAA
>NC_090731.1:176716634-176719134 GCF_036898095.1 Palaemon carinicauda | reverse complement strand
TGCCTAAATGGTAGCATTGTTGTATAGGCTTATAAAGGTATCTGGAAAATTTCATTAATATTGATTATGTATGATGTTCCCACTTTATTTTAATTTTCTTATAATGCGTTATTGCTGTCATTTTTGTTTTCAAATACTGTAATGGACAATCTAAAAAGGTTCCAATACATATGTAACAACTTATAAGATGCAATTTAAACATAAAGCTTTCAGGTTTGTGGATCTGAATAAATTCCTATGAGTATTTTGTTGCACAAGAATAAAGTTGTCTGTTATTGCGGTCGGAAATATAACGTTTTTATGTTTAGACCCCACCCACAAATCAACGGCTCTATTGACCGTAAGCTGTGGGTCACACATGTCCATCATGCTGCATTGTGTTGCAGATACATATACCTATCAGAAAATACCAAAAATGTTTGGTGCCCCCAAATGGTACCGATTGGTCAAAATCAGGGTGCTGGCTCATGGACTATTACCCATGATAAAGATAAACCACACGCGTCAGCTAGCGGGATATTGTCCAACACTTGCACTAGAAACTTTTCCTATAAAAATTATAAGCATAATCCTTACGACTAATTTCCTTTCCGGAAATAAAGATTTACTATCCTGTTTTGAGAGCTTTACAAATGTTGGTACATTGATTTGTTTTGTATACAAATTCTTTAAAAAAGGAGCTTCTAGCCTTATAAAGATTACTTTGTAAATTATAATAAAAAAAGGCCCACGTGTTCATAGTTTGTATTTTGACCTTAGTCCCCGTTGTATCCGTAGGGAACAAAGGGAGCAGGAATGTGTATTTAGAGAGAGCAGAAGTTTCCCAATTAGATATGTTATTGGAAATCTTCTTTAAGATAGTTTGTATCGCAAAAACGTTTTCTGGGAAGTTAAGGAAGTGGGGAACTATGACCTGACTAAAACAGTAATTGTTCGTACGAATGTTAGTATTAACAAAATAAAGGGTTGAAAAAGAATCTAGTTTTGTTTATAAATGCTAAGTTACAATTACTAAACAAACACAAAATAAACGAGCTTAAGTGGAAGTGTTCTTCATTAAACTAATATGTTAGTCTGGTAACCATAGAAGAAAGAACAGGAACTTGAACTGGTCTTTTAAAAGCCAGGATTAACATAAGAGGCCGCCATACACTCTGAAAATTTTCAAAAGGTTTCTGCCCTTTAAATCTCTATATACCAATCATATCTTCACCAAAGGGGCAAAATTAATCATTTAAGAGTTTTTTCCTCTTGTTTATTAGCACTGGCCATTGCAGCCAACCATATGGGAATTCAGTTAAACGTGAATCAAATTAAAAACTACAATTATCAATTTCAAAAAGCAATCCTTCAAGTAATTATATAAGATGTCTTTGATAATGTCACCTTTCCAACATGGATGTAGGCCTCGGATTAAACTTTCCAGGTCAATAATCTTAGTTCTCTCTCTCAAACCCAGACAGGATAGGATCTTGAGACAAGATTATTCCAAAACACACTGAAAGGGTGACACCAATTATGCAATAAGTAAATTATCAATAACAAAATCGGTTCAGGACTCATAAATCACTTTCAATCGACATCTTACTAACACGTTCCAAACAAATTCTAGTTGCTATAGGAACTCCTTGTTGTTTTTAATTTATACCATAAAGCAGGATAAACAGAACTTGTTACCTGGCTGAGATTCAAAACCGTGGCAAATTAGATTTTTTTATATATAGGCCTATGTGCTTTAATATCATACCGCTAATGCCATAAAACTAATTACTGTCGGTGAAGGTCACTCAGCATATAAACCTAACAGCGTAATATTTACTTCTGTATTTACAAAAATAACTGAACTCGAATCAAGGGGTTTAGTTTAGTTTAGTTTCATCATTGTCAAAATGCTAGGAATATTTCATTTCATTACATAAAGTACAGTGTAAATCATTTCTTTTGTTATTCTACCATGGAATTAGAAAATTACCATAACCATATTTTACATTTTAATAGAAAACAAATTTAGATTTTATTATAAAAGAATTTTGCCAACGTTAGTGCTACAAAACAGATATTGTATTTTATGGTGCATAATATCGTAGAGCTCAGTATACAGTCTTCCTTGCATTGCCATGCTTGTTATTGTACACAAGTTAACATTATCAAAACCACTTCAGTAATTTGGCATTTTCTAACTATAAGTTGTTTATCCATGTACACACCTATGTTTTGCTAACTACGTGTTCCTCTATATTCATCCGTATATTACATATTACACTAGTATACTCACGTCTTACCAGATATGACCAAATGCATAAGCAACATCTACTTGGAATACTTCGTTGTCATAAATTGATATTCTCTATTTCATACCAAAACAACAATCACTTGATATAACAAACTGATTTTCTTCTATAAGGAAGATTTAATTATTGGCACCCATATATTCTACTATTTACAATGACAATTACTAACAAAACAGCCTTTAAAAGTATATCAATCTTTATTGTAGCTG
>NC_090731.1:176707471-176716134 GCF_036898095.1 Palaemon carinicauda | reverse complement strand
TCCTGTGGAAGAAAGAGAAAATGAGTATGGGGGGAGTCATAAGAATGGCTCTTAAACTAAGTTAATATTAATCATTAATTTTAACTTAATGAAGGTGTGATGCATAGAGAATGAAAATAGTAAAGGAGAACATGCTCCATGCATCTCGCCCGGCTGGTTACCATAAGCTTGGTCCCTGGATAATCCGAGTGACCGAGGGCACTGGATATAGTTCCCTAGAATTCCAAGTATTTTGGAATTCCATGGAAGAAACCAAGGACAAGATTGGGACCGAATTCATTCGGTTCCCAGTTAAGGGCCAGAAGGCCTCATTTAAAAGGTAACTGCTTCCGGCAACCAGCCGTGCTAAGATGCACATAGCATTCTGGAATTAGAAGAATGCAAAGAGACAGCATGATCACTAATAGAGCAGTACTAGGTACTGATCTTAATAGCAGAAGCAGCTTATCTGTTTGCGATATAGGGCTATCATAGTCTTATGATACTTACAGTAAGGGGGTGCAAGTATTCTTGACGCCTCCGGGGCATCCGGCAAGCCGCCGGCATGCCGGAGCTCGCTCCAGCATAGATTCTGGCATTAGGACAGACAATGTTCAAAGTCAGTCAAATACTAGGATGGCGGCCGCCGGCACAACGGCGGCACGCCGGCAGGGAGCGGCGGCTCCGGCAGTCGGAGGATGCCAGGTTGGTGACTGGGATAAGGATGGTAAAGGCTGTACCGGGTTGCCGGCAGTATATGCCGGCACTCCGGCGGTCGACCGGCAAGCGGACGACAAGCTAGGAGGAGGAGAGCCGCCGGTAGTAGCCGGCGGCAGCCCGGCAGTCCCTCGGTACACGGGGGGCTGGCGGCAAGGTTAGGGAGAGTCACCAAATAGGAGGCAGGTATTGCCGACAGAAGAGGGCGGCAAGAGACCGGCACCCGGATAGGGAGAGAGACAGGGGGGAGGGGGGAAGGGATGTAGGAAGTACCATCAGGATTCCAAACATCCCTCCCCCTCCCTGAGGGGGTGTACCCATGATAGAGGCAGGCTCTAACATCCATGAGCAGGGGTCACTAGGGACCGGGAGCAAGGTAGCCCAAGGGAGGGCTAGGGTACACCCAAGGGGGGGGGGGGGAGACTCCCATATGCAGAACTATACTAGTAACTAACCTTATAGGACACTATGAAGGTATGCGTACCAGAGCGGACTGCACAAGGAAGCTCGGGTAGCCCTACTATTCCACCCTAAGGAGGAGTTGTAGGACAGGGGACAGATGGGTATAAACTAACCTAAGCATAGGCTAGGCTATACAAGAGATAGGTGGGGAGGGGAGAGAAGAGAGAGAAGTCTTCCCAGGAAGGGTTTTCTGTACCAGAGCGGCCACTAAGGAAAGGGAGGACACTCCCTAACCTAAGATCAGGCAGATCAGCTAAAACGGTGCAAGAGTACAGTTTCAGCATGGAACAGAGAAACCTTCCTAACCTAACCTAGAACAGGGCTAAGAGTCCTGAACTAGGAAAGGAAGAAGACATATCGCTTATCGCAGGAAAGTCATAGACTATCCTAGCCATAGAGGTAGGCTAGCCTAACCTCACTCTCGGACGCAACCCTAAAGGGGGTTCATTCCTTTAGGGAGGAGAGAGAGGCGATATATACTCTATTAGACAATTAATCCCTTTACTCAGAAAAGGAATCAAGGCTAAATAGAGGGAATGCCAAGGCAGGGGATGAAGGAAGCATATAGGGGTCCTAACATTAGGTTAGTCTAGAAAGAGTCACTGACTAGCCTATCCCCTATATGGTCCCTGAAGGCGAAAACATTTGCATCACTGTCAAAAGTATTGTAAAATAATGCCACTATCTTCATAACTTAGTCTAGGATCACTAATAAATCATGCATGAACACTTGTATGTAGGCTCCTGGCCTGGGGGCTATAGTAGCCGACTGGTATGAGGTCAATCGATGACCGATAAAAAAGCGTCTAAACACGATATAAAAGTTCCTAGCTATGAAGACTAAATAAACTAATGTATTCGATTAGTATATAATGCCGGAAACGTTGTTGTGGCTAACTAAATAAGACATGCATAACAACAACGACGCCATAAAATGGCGGGTCCGGTAGAGGCACAGCTCTGCCACAAAACAGCAATTATCTCGAAAAGTAATATTTACTTTACGGCCAGAGCTTAATTAAACAATACTGGAACCTTGTACTCAACTTTCCAGAAGAAGGCGAGGCTGAAGGTAACGACATAGCGAAGATGCAAAACGATAAAGTTAACACAGGGAAAATCCGTCTAAGTAGGGCAGCTACTAAACAAAGGATTAAGACGGGCGTGACGTCATTAGAGCAATGGCGTCCGTTTGTTTACGTCTCGAGTATCAGTAGTAGCCACGAGTGAGATTAGCTGTGGAACGGCTCCCAGCTATTCTCAGTCCTTACACACCGAAGCATTAACTCTGTTCTGGGTGAAGATAGCTATGTGCCGCGTTCAGACATGCGTGTCCCCTGTTGTATTACGATGTCTTAAGGGGAAACCTTTGAGATACTCGCTCCAGAAGTTAGAATTCTGTGATAAACCTGTGGTTAAATTCTCTGGGAATATCTTAGTAGTCTTATACCCAAGGAAGCTACCAAAAAGGAACCTTCCATCAGGACGCCATGGCTTGAGCCCAAAAATATATATATATATATATATATATATATATATATATATATATATATATATATATATATATATATATATATATATATATATATATATATATATATATATTTATATATATATATATATATATATATATATATATATATATATATATATATATATATATATATATATATATATATATATATATATATATATATATATATATATATATATATATATATATATATATATATATATATATATATATATATATATATTTTTTGGGCTCAAGCCATGTCGTCCTGATGGAAGTTCCTATAGGGTAGCTTCCTAGGGTATATTACAACTACGGCGATATTCCCAGAGAATTTACCTTAAGGTACCAGAATTCTAACTCCTGGAGCGAGTATCCCTCGTGAAAGGGATATCGCGACATATCAGAGGACGTATTCTAGACACGTCACATGGCAATCTACGACCTGAACAGAGATTCGTCTCGTAGGAGGGAGATTGACGAGATACGAATTCGGGAAAGAAAAAGGGGAGCCGCTCCCAAGGCTTCCCTATCCCCCGATTCGTATGCGTGCCTGGCGCCAATCCTGGCGCCATCTGCATTTCCTTTTTGCGTAGCTTAACAACTCGGTGTTTTTTCCTGTTTTTTCTCGCAAATCTTGGATTTATTCAGCTTTTCATGGCTTCTTCGTCTTCGTTGACCTCGGATAACTTGAGTATAGTGTCTGTTATGTATAAATGTAGGCTCTTGGTAAAATTTTGAGTGATTAATAGGATTAATCTTTGATACAAGAGCCGTAGCCTACCAGAGGTGTCCTTGACACTGTCACTCGCTAGGTATAAATTAGTTAGTCAGAGTGACATTCCTGGTTGTTTTGCTTAATAAATTTTAGCTATTTAGCTTTACATAGGATTTCCTTTCGTGCTTAGTATTATTTGGCGAAGTATTCGCCATTCTGGCCTACGCTAGGCCATGTAGCCTAGTCGTTTGGTCCTAGTACTTAATGCATGATTTTGGTTTTTTCCGAGTGTAATTAAAATTTTATTGAAGCTTTAGGCTATATTTTATACATTTTAGACTGTGTGGAATATTTCCAAGATTGTATACGTGAGAGTTTCGGTGAATCAGGTAATCGATTCTCTTGGTGCCTAGGCTAATTGCTTATGGAGCCTTAGTATACTTTATTATACTCCCCGGTTGCTTTCTTTTCTTCGGAGAAGGTATGCAATCCCTTTCCCTCTGTTTAAGCCTTGGGCTTATCCCTAAGTGGTTTTTTCCGAATTTATTTTCGATAAAACTATACTAGGGTGTTACTGTACCTTCCTGTTCCAGCAGAGTCTGGTTCAAAGAGAGACAGAACAACAGAGTTTTTAGTCTGAGTCCGTGTTGGCTGGCTTGGGGCAGAGTCTCCCTCGCTGACCTAACACTTACAAAGGGAGCTTAGCTCCCTTAGGTCACTATCGAAGGTTTCTGTAGTTATGATTCCTTCTTGTGTGATCGACCAGACTAAGTCCTGTTGCTGTTCTCGGGGAGGATAAAATCTTCCCTTGGGAGTAGCAACGCCTTCCTTGCTTTGGTGCTCTGGAAGCTGGCAGGTATTATACTACTGTGCTGGCCCTTTCCCTTAGATCTCCCTTAGGCTAAGACAAAGTTCTTGGCTGCGGGTGATCTGTCACTAAAGCAAGGTTGGCAGGACCCTCTTGTCCCCTTCCCCCTCTATCTCCGTAATGGCCTAGCCATTACTGTACTGTACCTTGCCGGCCGGCAGAGCTGGCCGGCAGGGGTATTACTGTACTGTATGTCATTCTACTTCTGGACCTAGTATAGGTTGGGATGTGGAATTGACTAAGCCCATTGCCGGCCGGCAGAGATGCTGGATGGCAAGGGTCTTAAGTTTTCGAGTGCTGCCCGGACCTCTCTTGGTCCCTCATCCATGCCTGCCGGCAGAGCCGGACGGCATTGATCAAGGAAGCCTGAATTAAGTTTCTCCCCTTCCTTATATGCACTCTTTCGGTTGCCGGGCTTGGGGGGTTGTGTACACTCTTATCCCGGCATCCATTCTATTTTCTTCTAGTGCTGTACCTGTCCCGGCTGCCGGCCTATGAGGCCGGCAGCCGGGCAGGTGTAGTCTTCTGGTTCTTTTGCTGCCGGCTGGCATCGGTCTTGTACCTTTGCCGGCCGGCTTATGTCAGTCCTTGTCTGCCGGTCACCAAGAGTGTGGCCGGCAGCTGGGTACTACCTTGTGTAGTTGCTGGCCGGCAATCATCGCCGGCCAACACTGGCTGTTGCTGGCCGGCAGCTGCTGCCGCCAGCACAGGCATTTGAACCAGAGGGCTGCCGCCCTATAGCTGTTAAGTAGTATACTTTAAAGCTAATTGTGGTGTGTGCCGGCCGGCAAAGGCAGGCCGGCACACATCCTCCTATACTGTACTAGTATTCTTCTGTATAGCATATACAGTAAGAAGAAAACTATAGTAAAAGTTTAGGTACAGCACTGTATCTTCTAACACTATTGTGTTTTCTTGCACAGCCCTTTGCTGTTGCCTTCAGACAAGAAGCAGAGTTCTTCCCTGTCTATTATCCCGGATTTTAAAATCATTGCCTAGGTGTGAGCTCCACCTGTTTCCTCTGGAAACTTTGCACTGGTTACTCTAGTAGAGATAAACCATTTTGATTTTATTATCTGGAAGGCTGCAGCAATGGGTTGTGAGGGAAACACAAGTGTGTGTCTTTAATTTCTGAATTGTTATGCTATACTATGCATATCCAGTGATACATAGTTCACTTGATACTCATGGAAATTTCTTCTCTTTACAGAAGGACACTCCGAAGTGGGGAAATGCTTTCTGCAATGTCAGCAGCAAGAACCTCTGCGGACATGAGTTTTGTAGGAGACACGCAGCATACGCTGTCTCCAAGGATGATCTCCGGTATTGGGACCCTCAGGTATGTACTGTGTGCACTAACCTGATTAATGAGACATTTAAATAGCTAGGAAGAAGCTTCGTACCTGGGTAAGGGGCTTCCAAAAAGTACACTTCTGGCCCTTATCTTCCAAGTGAGAAGATGAGGGCGTATCTTTTCCCTAAGGCATCAGCTGATGCAGTGATTCCCCAGCCTCAAGAGGAGATCCCCTAAGTTCAGATCCAGGTGGATGCTGAAGTCGCGGTCGCGATGCAAGACATCCAGCTAAATGACAGGATATCTGATGTGGACGGGTGTCAGGAGGAAGACCTCCTTGCAGAAGCCCAGGATGAAGTTCAAGTCCCTCTACATCGGCCGGTCTCCCAGTAGAGCTGGGACAGGCCCTCTCTTCTATTGTTGGAATGATCCAACAAATGCAGAAGGAGAATCAGGAGAAGGCGGCTGCAATGGAACTGCGAATGCAGTGCCTTGCAGAATCACATGGGCCCCAGAAAAGCTCAATGTGAAAGACCTTCCTTTGTGCTCGGATGCTAACCCATGGAGGTATGCTGAGCACATGTCGATGACGACTGGAAAGATCGTCATCTCGGATATGCTGGGCTCAGTTCCCCTGGAGGGTGGAATTCTGGCCCAGCAAAGGCACCATATCCGGACTGTTATGTCCGGCTGAGGAAGGAACCAGCTTCAAAGGAGGAGGCAGAGCCGAAGGAGGTCATAGTGATGACCATGCTAAGGCTCAAGCTCTACTTTCATCTTCGATGAAAGAGAGGGGCTTCTCTAACTCAAAGGTAGCTGCATTGAATAGGAAGCTCCCTTCCTTTGTGTCCTCGCCTACTAGAACCTTCCCCCCTTTTACAGAAAGGGTTTCTGGCTGTACTAAAAGCAATCGAGGCCGGCAAGTCTTGCCCCTCCCTAGAGGAGTGTAAACCCTTGTCGCTGGCCCTGCCTATGGACCACAAAGATTGGAAGGACGTCCCATCTTACGTTCTAAGTGGGAAAGTTGGAGGCTGATATTGCCGGACGTCAGTTCGGCAAGGACCTCCCTAAGCTGTCTGACTTTCTTTTGCGAAGTGAGTTCGATACAAAAGAAAGACTGACTGCCTCAATGTCTCTTCAGACTACTCTCGAGACGATGGCAAGTGACCCCAAGGTCCATGAAATGTTCATGGTAGTAGCCAAGCCTCATCTGGCCACAGTGACGAAGGACCTTTATGGCTTCGTCAAGGCAAGGAGAGCTTGTAGGGAGTTCGTGTTTACCTCGGCTACAGTGAGGCACGAGCTAAAGAAACTAATCTCCTCCAACATTTGGGGGAAAAGACCTTTTTCCCTACCGACTTGGTCAAAGAAGTTTTTGATAAAGCCACCTTGGAGAATAGAAACCTTCTCCAGAAGTGGGACCTGGCTATCAAAAGAAAGTCTTCCCCGGATGAGGGTCCTCAACCAAAGAGGAAGACTATGAGGACTAGGCTACCGTCTCGGCCAGCCAAGCCTCTTAGACAGCAACAGCAACTGCAATTGCCATTGCCCCCAGTGCCCCAGATCGTGGCACAAACCCCGACCACCTTTCAGTGGGTACCCCAGGCCGTGTCGACACAGTCCACGGCATTCACCCCAGCGTTCGAAGGGCAGTCTACTTCCTTCCGAGCAAAGCCTAGAGGAGCAGCCAGAGGCTCGTCTAGACGCCCCTCAAGGGGAAGGGGATTCAGGGGGTGGTCGTGGTCAGGAAGGCAAGACCTCAGGACGGCAGTCCAAGTGAGGTGATACCGGTAGGAGGGAGACTTCTGAAATTTCGGGATCGGTGGACCTTCGATCCCTGGGCCCACAGCCTACTCAAGAATGGATTGGGCGGGAGCTGGTACAGCACTCCACCCCCGTACCTTCGGTTTTTCCAACACTCCACCCCCGTTATGGAGGAGTACGTTCAAGAACGGTTGGAGAAAAAGGGGTGAAGCCCATCAATTTCTAAGGGAGGCTGTTTTGTGTTCCCAAGAAAGACTCGGAAAAGCTCAGAGTCATTCTGGACTTGTCGCCACTTAACAAGTTCATAGTGAATTGCAAATTCAAAATGCTAACACTGCAACACATAAGGACCTTACTGCCCAAGAGGGCATATTCCGTCTCTATAGACTTGTCAGATGCCTACTGGCACATTCCAATTAGCCATCGACTCTCCCCCTACCTAGGGTTCAGGCTACAGCGAAGACTATACGCCTTCGGAAGCCATGCCATTCGGGCTAAACATAGCCCCAAGGATTTTTTACGAAGCTTGCGAGCGTAGCTCTCAAACAATTTCGCCTAAAGGGAATTCAGGTAGTAGCCTACCTGGACGACTGGTTGGTGTGGGGCAGCATCCGAGACAGAATGCTTGCAAGCTTCCAGTCAGTGATCCAGTTCCTAGAGTACCTAGGCTTCAAGATCAACAGAAAAAGTCTCGACTTTCTCCATCTCAAAAGTTCCAGTGGCTAAGATCCACTGGGACCTTTTGTCACACCGTTTCTCCACCCCAGCGAAGAAAAGGAAGGAGGATAGCGGGTTCTGTCAAGAGACTTCAAGATTCCGAAAGGATATCAAGACACGAGCAGGAGAGAGTACTGCGCTCTCTCCAGTTTGCTTCGGTGACAGACCCAGTGCTAAGAGCACAGCTAAAGGATGCAATCGGAGTTTGGAGAAGTTATGCATCAAACGCGTGAAGAGATCTGAGAAGACCAGCCGCTTCGGCTAAGTACTCTTCTCAGGCCTTGGTCCCAAGCCAGACATCTAAAGAAGTCAGGTTCTTCTTCAGCCACCTCCCCCGTCGGTGACGATTCACTCAGACGCCTCAAAGGAGGGATGGGGGGAGGTCACTCTCATCGGAAAAAAGTCCAGGGGACTTGGTCCAGGCTATTCAAGACCTTTCTCATAAAACTTTCTAGAAGCTAGGGCAGTGCTCCTTACCTTAAAGAAAGTCTCCCCGCGTCATTCGTTCCACATAAAGTGGTAATAGACAGCGAGGGTAGTTGTAAGATACTTGAATTGACAAGGATCGAGGTCACCACCTCTCAACCAGGTGATGTTGGCCGTCTTCCGATTGGCGGAAAAGAAGAAGTGG
>NC_090731.1:176689971-176692471 GCF_036898095.1 Palaemon carinicauda | reverse complement strand
GAAGGTTTACAAAAATAGAACGGCATCCGTTCAGTATTGTTTTCCAACTAGAGCAAAAAACATCATTTGCCTACAGTTCATGCTTACTTAGAGGGCGGAGTCAGACCCCCTCGTGAAGTTGCTAATTTTGTCAGACAATTGAATCTAGTATTAATAGATAGTCTGATTTTTACTAGGGGACGAGTGTCCCAAGTAGAGGAAACTAACCAGTTAATTCTCTTGCCAGCTAAAGGGCATTTAGTAAGGATTTATTTAAGATATTTACACCATTTGCACTTGCATTGTGGGGTGAATACACTAATGGATAACTTTCGACAGAAATGCTGGGCGGCGGGTCTACGTTCCATTGCGAAGCGGACCGTGCGACAATGTCCGGAATGCGTGCTAGCCATCCAGCCTCTGTTGAGACAGCCACCACCACTCCCTCTACCGAAGGAGAAGACCACCCTCACAAAACCCTTTACAGCAGTCGGAGTGGACCACACAGCGGCCATACAGACTGAAACGCGGCCAGGCTACATACTGATCGTGAAATGCATGGCCAGCAGGGCCATGTACCTCGATTTCTGCCCCTCCCTGGAAGCGGAAGAATTCGTATTAGCCCTAAGACGATTTTGCGCCACCCACGGTGCACCGTCGTTCATCACGTCTGATAACCATCAAACGTTCAAAACTGCCAGCCACCTCCTCCAGGGACTCTATGAAGAAGATGATGTCCAGCTGTTCCTGAGGAGAACGGGCATAAAGTGGCGATTTCAGACACCCCGTGCACCTTGGAAAGGTGGGTTCTTCGAGCGCCTGATCGGGGTAACGAAACGGATCCTCCAGATAGCCTTCGGAAAAAAGTACCTACCGGACGCCCATGTACTAACCCTTGTGAAAAAAACAGAGGCAGTGGTGAATAATAGACCGCTTATGTACAGCGGCGACAAGTGCGAGGATGAAGTCCTCACCCCCATCTATTTGCTAAGAGGACACCCAGTCCACCTCATGGCACCGATCTTGCCGGACGAACACCTCAACGCGACATTCACCTCCCGGAGGTTACGTGATCGCTACCTAAAGCTGATAGACTCTTTGAAAGCTTTCCGAGAGAGGTGGAGAAGGGAATATTTTGAGTGCCCTGAGAGCCCGGCATGACTGTCGGTCTGGGGAACCCTCCAAGCTGCACCCTGGAGACGTCGTGCTGGTAAAGCAAGAAAATAAAAAAAGAGCTACGTGCCCCCTTGGACGTGTTGTGGAGACATATCCTGACGAAGACGGAGTCGTGCGTTCGGCCAAAGTGTTGTCCGAGGGTGTCGAGTCATCGCGAGCTGTTAGCCACCTGGTTCCCCTGGAAATAGCCCCCTCTGAGGATGATGTTGGAGAAGAAGACGACGACGACGGAGAAGAGGGTGCATACAGTTTGCCAGCAGGAATGCCAGGGATCGTTGAGACGTCTGGGGACAACCAGGAAATGGCTCCGACTACGACAACTCAACAACTAGCCACAAAAACCTTCGATAACGACGCTAATGGTAAGAACAATGCGGTTAGTGAGAGAAGTGAAAGTGAAACAGAATCGAAGCAGATGGACGCACAAGGATGTTCTGCTCGCCCATTGAGAAGGGCTGAAGCGAAGCAGTGAGAACTGATGGACCGTCTGCTAAGGAGTGACAATATATAATGCATAGCTGCAAACAGTGAGTGAAAAATGGAGTGCCCTATCTGGTAGGTAGGGAGGGTGGAATGAAGAAATTGTAGGTGTGCATGGATCCACAGAAGTTGGAAGTGCGTCGGGTGTGGGGAACGGGGACGGGAAGGTCTCGTACTTACCAACCGAGCGTTGTACAGAGCCATGCCCCTCCCTTTTGTTCCCCTTAAGGTAATAGCCTACGTGTGGCAGTGTGAGAAGAGTGATTCGATTAATGTGATTAAGGGCAGATTGCCTTGTGATCGAATTGTTGTATGTATTATATGTCTGAATACATTTTTATTGCTATTCTTGTGTATATATGCATGAAATGATGATTGTCTTAGGCCCATGGCCTACTTGCCTTTCCATTTGAATCGTTGTAAGTATTATATGTCTGAATACATTTTTATTGCTATTCTTGTGTATATATGCATGGAATGATGATTGGGTTAGGCCCATTGCCTACTTGCCTTTCCATTTGGACTGTTGTATGTATCATCTGTCTGGGTACATTTTTTTTTTATTATTATTTTTGTGTACACCCATAAGAGTTAATTGCCCCAGGGTAACATGGCTGATGATGTATATTGTGTATGCTCTGTTAGAGTCGTTGTGAAGCGCTACGCAACTAGCCTGGCAAAGTCTTGGAGTAGTTACTTCCCCCCCCCCCCCCCGAGTCCAGTCTTGCCTAATTGACCGACGTTTCACCGCCCCTTTATTATGTTAAATTGAGGGAAGGCTGGGAGATCTCGCGGGGGTTCAGACGAATGACTATGGTCTGATACTCGACGGTATTAGGGCCTAAAACTTAACCACCTGGTAGGG
>NC_090731.1:176682471-176684971 GCF_036898095.1 Palaemon carinicauda | reverse complement strand
ATAGCAGGATCCAGTTAGTGGAAAAATGACTTCTTAATTTATTATCCGTAATAGTATGAGAATGAATTCCATTAATAAGTGAAGAAAATTTTACTAATTGAAAACCAGATGACATTACAAGTTCCGGTTATGATTGAAATGCAACATTCAGTGAAAAAGAAAGTTTATTTCAAAGGTGCTATCCTGCTCTGATATCCTGCCCTTACCTCTCCGTATCCTATATAATCCTGTATATGGATAAAGGTCTCGTTATTTGAGAACTTCATGTAGCAATAGTGGTTGTCATAAGTTTTGGAAGGAAATAGTAGTTGATCAATAGAGACGTTGAGAGTTGGACTTACTCAACGAGACTACATTCTTTGGCAGATGATGTACACTCAGAAAGGGGACCCCTAATCTTTCCAGTATTGTTTACCAGATCTAGCTGTATATATTCAATTAAAACTTAAATGTGTTCAAGTATTTATGCTTTCATAGCGAAGACAATGACACATTTATTCATTGTCACAGTTTTCCAAAACTTTTAATATTTATCAAATTAGTATGTATGCAGTCTTCGTTATTCCCGTTTTATTGATAAAAATATTAAAAAAGGGATGCTAAAATAACATTGAAAAATAACCAGTTATCATCTCACACTGACACACACATAACACACACACACACACACACACACTCACACACTTCTCGTCAATACAACGTCTTCTCTTCCATATCCTCCTTATTTGTAATCTCTAGGGATTCGTTGTTATTCATTTCATCAATCTATCATATATCCTTCTCAATATATGTACTGATCACGTCCATTTATTTTTCTTATTTGTCAAAATATCCTCTACTTTAGATATTGTTTAAAGGATATTCGAATAACATCATAATTGATTCTCATAGAAATAATCTTTTGAAAAGTTGCAGATTATCCAGCCTCGAACACCCAAATGTGAGTACGCGCCCTAAAATGTATAAACTTGATATCGACAGTCAAGATTTTAACATTCTAGATCAAATACCAAATTACCATGATTTGCTCATTCTTTTGGCGATGATGAGAAAATAACTTGCTCAGACTTTAAACATCTAAGCCTTCTTCACGCAATTATATTTAATTTAACTTTCTCCATTTCATTTGGTTCCCGTTGGTTGCATTCAGTTATTTATTACGGTGCTAAGAGCTTGGTACGACTATGTATTTTTTTATATATATAGTATTCTGTGCATTTTTTTTATTCAGTTAATACTCATTTTATAGGTTTATACAACTATTCACAATTAGCTTGTTAATGTCTTGTTAATGGAATTCTATGTTTAAAATATTTTTCGTTTAGTTCTGGAAAAAAATAAAATCCCGAGTGTTTTTGATAAAACTATCATGCACACAGACGTACACATACACACACAAGCTTATTCGTCCTATAATTGTGATGTAGGGTAAAAAAGGATGGCAGGCTTCAGAAGGTGTTGGGAACTTCTGGTCAAAAGCAGGGACAGCTAGCTACTTTTCTTCGCCTCTTCCTCACGGGCAGGACATGTTTGTCGTATGAAGATACGATCAGAACCTGGCTCTCTCGGACTTCTGTTTTCCTTAGACTATCTCGTCTGGACAGTCTCAAATAGAAGCTTATCCACCCATGTATGGGGGAGCTGATCGCGATCGGCAGTAATTGACAATTCTATAAGCTGATAAGGATTCTTATATATATATATATATATATATATATATATATATATATATATATATATATATATATATATATATATATATATATATATATATATATATATATATATATATATATATATTGTTATGAACTCTTAAGAGATGGTAAAGAGTTCACAGATTCTTTATCTATCATAAAGCCCTTACCACTATGATAATGAGTAGGACTCGTACCAGAACAAAAACAATTCAAGGAACTTCCTCAAAGAGAAGGATACAGAGACAAAACAAACACTTAAATTATTTATTACAATTAATAACTTAAAATTACAAAGAAGTCCCTTGAAAACTGAACTTTAGGGAAGAAAAACAAACTGGTTATTACAATTCCTCAGACACATTCACCTAGCTAACTAGCATACTAAAGTAAAAGAAAAAGTTACTAGGTAGAGATAGAAACCACATATGCCCGGGTCGTTGTGATAGAAGGAGACAAAGTAAGAAAATATCCTTAAACCTAATTGATTAACACAGTTAAATGGCAATAAACATGCATTGTGAAAACCGAAAAATAAACGTCATCCAGCTAATATCAATTAACTCTAATACAAATACCATTCCCTCAGCAACACGTCACATAGTTTTATCTCCAACTGTAAATGTCAGCAATACCACCAAGTAGGAGACACCCAACATACGTCGTCTATGGGTTGGATTGGTCACAGTATAACACACAGGGTCTCGGATCTTACCCTTTTCTCCTCCACTGGGAGGCCCCTTGACGACTCCAGAGGTTCAGCAAGCTGAGGGCACGGGCAACGATGGATGAAGCTTGCATCCAAA
>NC_090731.1:176665563-176668063 GCF_036898095.1 Palaemon carinicauda | reverse complement strand
AAGTCACAGTAGCCATATTTCAAAGTCGGCGGGCGTCGTAAATTACTTGCAGAATACTTCACATATCTATGTGAAATTTTTTTTCCATATCAATTTTCATGTTAATATCTGCCATAGAAAAGCCACACTAAACGTTTATTTCGGTATGGGTTGAATGGTTACTTTTTGGCGGTGGAGTAAATTGTTCCTAGATATCTCACATATCCAAATGAAAATTTCAGGGATTTATTAGAAACATAGCCTCTCTGTTCCTGTCAAATTCCATAGTAATATCTACAATTGAAAATACAGAGCTATCTTGTAAACATTTTTAAATATGCTCTTAAATGTACCAACATTATAGTGAACTGCGTGATAGTGAGCGACATCAACTCGGGACAATGCCTATCTCATAAATAATATCCGTCCATAGTTGCAGCTAGTATTTTAATAATTGTCAACAGCATTTGGATAGCTTACATGGAAATATGATAAGAGAAATAATGAATGTTTATATCTCCTTAGAGGTAAAACACGATACCCCCAACGTGGGATTACTGCTATAATTTCACCTCACTTCAGTCACGCTTAGGTGATACATAAGTTTTTTGGTGATCTATATATCATTCTAATAATCAATCTATCTATCTATCTATATATGTATCTATCTATCTATCTATCTATCTTATATATATATATATATATATATATATATATATATATATATATATATATATATATATATATATATATATATATATATATACATATATATATATATACACACACATACAACACACCCACACACATATATATATAGATATATATATATATATATATATATATATATATATATATATATAATATATATATATATATATATATATATATATATATATATATATATATATATATATACATAGATGCAAACTTTCAGAGCCGTGAATCAATTGTCTTCTCCTCCTTCCATTGCTTCGTGCGCTATCTCTGAGAATCATACCATTATTTTTTTAGTCCATATATTCATCTATCCTTCACATTATATGTCCTGCCCATGTCTATTTCTTTTTTCATACATGCTGTTAGAATTTGCTCTAATTCATTTGATCTTGCATCAATGTTCCTATGTTTCTGTCTCTTAGTGTTATTCCTATCATTATTCTTACCATAGCTCTTTGAGTTGTAACTATCTTATGCTCTAATGCGTTGGTAATGCTCCAAGATTTTGAAGCATAAGTTATTACTGGTAGGACCAAATGATTAAATACTGGTATTTTTTGAGAAAGTGGCCTTTAACATTTCATGATATCTTTCTGTTTACCAATAACTTTTCATTCTATGTTTATTCATCTTTCTATTTCAGTATCATGCCCTGTGAAAACGTCTACTTTTTGTCATATGTAAGTAAGTTCATTACCTTTTCCTTAACCCTTATTTGTTGTGTCTGTATTTTCATTGAATAATTATCTTGGTTATACTCATATTCATTTTTAGTATTTAGAATTCTTCTTTCTCTATTCAAATCTTCCCTCATCTTTTGCATTTCCTTCAATGGCTCACTAAAACAGAATTAACTTATCTGTAAATCTTAAATAATTAAGGTATTACTCATTAATACTAATTCCTACATTTTCTCAATCTAATCTCTTAAAAAAACTATCTTAGCACGCTGTGAATAATTTGAGGGAGATGGGTCTCCTTGTCTAACCCATTTTCTCTATTGGAACTTTCTCACTGAATATGTGTATTTTTAGGATTGTTGTACTACCCATATAAATAAATAACTTCAAGTGTTTTAACATAAGTATCATATATTCCTAGTCGTTGAAAAGTTTTCATGACCTGTTCAAGTTTTGACAAAATCAAAAATCTTTCTCAAATCGTTTAACTGTCATACATAGATTTTTGTCATACTCTTTTCATTGTTCCATTAGCTTATTAATTACATGGATATAGTCAGTTGTAGAATAGCCGCTTATAAAACCTGCCTGCTTTCTTTATTGATTTAAATATAGTTTTCTTTCTGTTTTCCCCAAATATGATCTTTGTAAATATGTCATACTTTACTGATAGCAAACTTATTGGGCGGTAATTTTTCACGTCTTCTGTGTCTCTTTTTTTGCGAGATAGTATATTGATATTTTTTTTCCCTAGATGAACTTATAGAGCATTCTTGCAAATATTTGGTGTAAAGTTCGACGAGATTTACTGCTATGAAATATCCTCCATCTAGTATTAAATCCTTTGTTAAGCCATGTTTTGCTTTTTCTCTTTTCCTAAGTTTTGATTATAAATATATATATATATATATATATATATATATATATATATATATATATATATATGTATATGTATATATATATATATATATATATATATATATATATATATATACATATATATATTTATTTATTTATTTACTTAACTCATATTTACATAAACATATACATATATATTATATATAAATATATATATATATATATATATATATATATATATATATATATACATATATATATAT
>NC_090731.1:176650563-176655563 GCF_036898095.1 Palaemon carinicauda | reverse complement strand
CGACCAGTTCTCCGCACAATACTTGTATTGGACAAAAGTTTATATCCGCATAGGAGGAAACTAGTAAAACCGCCATCGTCCTTTTATGGGGACGGGGTCCTCCCGTTAAGGGAAAGCATAAACCAATGCAACATAGCTTGCATAAAGGAACAATTCTATTAGAATTATCCCAGATAAGGTACATAGAATGAATGCTCAATTATACCAATAAATTGACTCAGGTGAAGGAGACGCAAGGTTCTCAAGAACAAGTTCATTGACAGACAATAAACAGACAGGTTAACCCCAATTATATATATATATATATATATATATATATATATATATATATATATATATATATATATATATATATATATATATATATATATATATATATATATATATATATATATATATATATATATATATATGAGAAGAGGATAACCCAAAACTTTAAGCATAAGTATGATAGTAAACAGAACTTGTTTATCTGAAGGAAAAAACATTAAATGCCACTTTTAAGATACCGAGGTATCAAAGTCATAAAAGTCTGTATTACAAATCAATGACATTAGCGTTAGAAACGCTCGGCACACATGTCTGCACTTATGCTAGGTTCACCTTTGGAAATAGAACAGTCTACATGGGCAACTCAGTGCCCTCACTTAGTTTGTAGTACAGTATGTAACTACACACTCACCCTGGAATTAATCGTCCCAATTAAAACCACTGTTCCTTGCAGAGTTAAACAGTAGGGTTAACGACGCGACCCACTGCTACCACAGATCTCTTTAGTTCCTCTACTTGCTTCGCATAGTGGCGAAAGAACACTCTGGAAGACTTCCAGCCAGTGTATGAACGGAGATGTTCAAAATCCATACAATTAAAGAAATTTAAGGATGAGGCAACTTTCCTCGGATCGTGACCTGCGGGTGTACTGTCAGGATCCGCTCTGCGAATAAAATATGTGATTTTTGCTCTGAGTTGATTCAGAGATAAATTTGAGCCTGATGTTTCTCCCCTGAATAGTTGACCACCCTTGAAGTCTGAAGTACTACGAAGATAGACCTTTAGGCATTCTACTGGACATAGAGATGCATCTTCTTTCAGAGGGCAGATTCTCCAGGGACCCCACTTGTTGGTGGGTAACTCATTCTTGGCGAGAAACGTAGGATCCGGAAACAGGTTTAGTTCTCCCCCATCCAGGAACTGAACACGACCTGCCTCTCTCGAGAGGGCTACAATCTCACTAACCCTGGCCCCGGACGCGAGTGCAAATAGGAAAATAACTTTTTGTGTCAAATCCTATAACGCACACTCTTCATTGCTCAACAGAGAAGCGAAATGAAGAACTTGTCTAAAGACCATGAAATGGCCTTTGGAGGTGCTGAAGGTCTGAGCCTAGCGCAGGCTTTCGGAACTTTATTAAAGAACTCGTTACCTAGGTCGACCTGGAAGGCATATAGAATGGGTCTTGTCAAAGCAGACTTACACGCTGAAATTGTGTTAGCTGCCAATCCTTGACCATGGAGGTGGATGAAGAAAGATAAGCAGAAGTCTGTCGAGATCTTCTGCGGATTCTTTGACTTGACAAAGGCCACCCAATTTCTCCAAGATGACTCATACTGCCTTCTAGTAGATTTGCACTTATATTCCTTTAGGAAGTCTATGCTGGCTTTCGAAATCCCGAAACGCTTTCTCACCGCTAGGGAGAGAAATTCATGAGCTGCAGGGTCCAGGTTTTCTGTAATGAAGCGCAGACAGTCGACTTCTGGACTCGCTGGGTCAGAACTGGATCTGGTAGCGGTACAAACTTTAGCTGTAGTTCCAATGCCAGGGTGAACCACACGCTGTTCGGCCACTTGTGGGCTACTATTGCCGCTACCCCCTTGAAGGATCTCAGTTTGTTGAGGACCCTCAACAGAAGGTTGTGATGAGGGAACAGATAAATCCTGGGCACTCTGTTCCAGTTGAGGGCATCACGTCCACTGCTTCTGCTAAGGGGTCCTCGTACGGGGACACGTACAGGGGCAACTTCTTGTTGTCTTTCGTCGCAAAGAGGTCTATCTGCAGTTCTGGGACTTGACTCAGAAAGAAGGAGAATGGTCCTGCGTCTAAGGACCATTCCAACTCTATCGGTGTGAACCTGGATAGAGCGTCCGCTGTCACATTGTGGACTCCTTGAAGGTGAACTGCCGACAGGTACCACTTCTTCTTTTCCGCCAATTGGAAGATGGCCAACATCACCAGGTTGAGAGGTGGTGACCTCGATCCTTGTTGATTCAAGCATCTCACAACTACCTCGCTGTCCATCACCAACCTTATGTGGATCGAGTGACGCGGGGAAACTTTCTTTAAGGTAAGGATCACTGCCATAGCTTCTAGAAAGTTTATGTGAAAGGTCTTGAATAGCTTGGACCAAGTCCCCTGGACTTTTTTCCGATGAAAGTGACCTCCCCATCCCTCCTTCGAGGCATCTGAGTGAATCGTCACCGACGGGGGAGGTGGCTGAAGAAGAACCGACTTCTTTAGAAGTCTGGCTTGGGACCAAGGCCTGAGAAGAGTACGTAGCCGAAGCGGAACTGGTCTTCTCAGATCTCTTCGCACGTTTGATGCATAACTTCTCCAAACTCCGGTTGCATCCTTTTGCTGTGCTTTTAGCACTGGGTCTGTCACCGAAGCAAACTGGAGAGAGCTCAGTACCCTCTCCTGTTCGCGTCTTGATATCCTTTCGGAATCTAGAAGTCTCTTGACAGAACCCGCTATCTCCTTCCTTTTCTTCGCC
The DNA here is from genome assembly GCF_036898095.1 of Palaemon carinicauda. Classification (NCBI taxonomy): domain Eukaryota; kingdom Metazoa; phylum Arthropoda; class Malacostraca; order Decapoda; family Palaemonidae; genus Palaemon; species Palaemon carinicauda. The sequence continues at coordinate 176,652,796 of NC_090731.1, read as the reverse complement.
GGGATGGAGAAACGGTGTGACAAAAGCTCCCAGTGGATTCCCAGCCACTGGAACTTTTGAGATGGAGAAAGTCGAGACTTTTTTCTGTTGATCTTGAAACCTAGGTACTCTAGGAACTAGATCACTTGACTGGAAGCTTACAAGCATTCTGTCTCGGATGCTGCCCACACCAACCAGTCGTCCAGGTAAGCTACTACCTGAATTCCCTTTAGGCATAATTGATTGAGAGCTACGCTCGCAAGCTTCGTAAAAATCCTTGGGGCTATGTTTAGCCCGAATGGCATGTCTCTGAAGGCGTATAGTCTTCGTTGTAGCCTGAACCCTAGGTAGGGGGAGAGTCGACGGTTGATTGGAATGTGCCAATAGGCGTCTGACAAGTCTATAGAGACGGAATATGCCCTCTTGGGCAGTAAGGTCCTTATGTGTTGCAGTGTTAGCATCTTGAATTTGCAATACACTATGAACTTGTTGAGTGGCGACAAGTCCAGAATGACTCTGAGCTTTTCCGAGTCTTTCTTGGGAACACAAAACAGCCTCCCTTGGAATTTGATGGACTTCACCTTTCGGATCCCATTTTTCTCCAACAGTTCTTGAACGTACTCCTCCAGAACGGGGGTGGAGTGTTGGAAAACCCGAAGGCCCGGGGGTGGAGTGCTGTACCAGCTCCAGCCCAGTCCATTCCTGAGTAGGCTGTGGGCCCAGGGATCGAAGGTCCACCGATCCCGAAATTTCAGAAGTCTCCCTCCTACCGGTATCATCCCACTTGGACTGCCGTCCCGAGGTCTTGCCTCCCTGACCACGACCACCCCTGAATCCCCTTCCCCTTGAGGGGCGCCCAGACGAGCCTCTGGCTGCCCCTCTAGGCTTTGCTCGAAAGGAAGTAGACTGCCCTTCGAACGATGGGGTGAATGCCGTGGACTGTGTCGACACGGCTTGGGGTACCCACTGAAAAGTGGTCGGGGTTTGTGCCACAATCTGGGGCACAGGAGGCAATGGCAATTGCAGTTGCTGTTGCTGTCTAAAAGGCTTGGCTGGCCGAGACGGTAGCCTAGTCCTCATAGTCTTCCTCTTTGGTTGAGGACCCTCATCCGGGGAAGACTTTCTTTTGATAGCCAGGCCCCACTTCTGGAGAAGGTTTCTATTCTCCAAGGCGGCCTTATCAACTACTTCTTTGACCAAATCGGTAGGGAAAAGGTCTTTGCCCCAAATGTTGGAGGAGATTAGTTTCCTTGGCTCGTGCCTCACCGTAGCCGAGGTGAACACGAACTTCCTACAAGCTCTCCTTGCCTTGACGAAGCCATAAAGGTCCTTCGTCACTGTGGCCAGATGAGTCTTGGCCACCACCATGAACATTTCATGGACCTTGGGGTCACTTGCCATCGTCTCAAGAGTAGTCTGAAGAGACATTGAGGCAGCCAGTCTTTCTTTTGTCTCGAACTCTCTCTGCAAGAGAAAGTCAGACAGCTTAGGGAGGTCCTCGCCGAACTAACGTCCAGCGATATCAGCCTCCAACTTCACAACTGAGAACGTAAGATGGACGTCCTTCCAGTCTTTGTGGTCCATAGGTAGGGCCAGCGACAAGGGTTTACACTCCTCCAGGGAGGGGCAAGGCTTGTCCGCCTCGACTGCTTTTAGTACAGCCGCAAACCCTTTCTGTAAAAAGGGGAAGGCTCTAGCAGGAAAGGACACAAAGGAAGGGAGCTTCTTGCTCAATGCAGCTACTTTTGAGTTAGAAAAGCCCCTCTCTTTCAACGAGGATGAAAGCAGAGCTTGAGCCTTAGTATGGTCCATCACTATGACCTCCTTCAGCACTGGCTCCTCCTTTGAAGCTGGTTCCTTCCTCAGCCGGACACATGGTTTAGCATTTGAGCACAAGGGAAGGTCTTTCACATTGAGCCTTTTCTGGGGCCCATGTGATTCTGCAAGGCTCTGCATCTGCAGTTCCATTGCAGCCGCCTTCTCCTGATTCTCCTTCTGCATTTGTTGGATCATTCCAACAATAGAAGAGAGGGCCTGTCCCAGCTCTACTGGGAGACTGGCCGATGTTGAGGGAATAGGCTCCGGAATCTGAACCGGAGTAGCCGACACCTCGTCGACCTCTTCCTCTACGACGTCCGGGGCTTGAACTTCATCCTGGCCTTCTGCCAGGAGGTCTTCTTCCAAACGCTTGTCCACGTCAGACATCCTGTCATCTAACTGGATGTCTTGCATCGCGATCGCGACTTCAGCATCC
>NC_090731.1:176643063-176645563 GCF_036898095.1 Palaemon carinicauda | reverse complement strand
CGCCGTGGTTGTTTAACTTGTACGTTTATGGAGTGGTGAGAGAGGTGAATGCTCGCGTGCTTGGACGAGGATTAGACATGGTAGACGAGAATGACCATGAATGGGAGCTAAATCAGTTGTTGTTTGCGAATGATACGGTACTGGTTGCAGACACAAAAGAGAAGCTTCAATGACTAGTGACAGAATTTGGAAGGGTGTGTGAGAGAAGGAAGTTGAAAGTTAATGTGGGTAAGAGTATGGTTATGAGATGTAAGAGAAGGGAAGGTGGTGCGAGGTTGAATGTCATGTTGAATGGAGAGTTACTTGAGGAGGTGGATCAGTTTAAGTACTTGGGGTCTGTTGTTGCAGCAAATGGTGGAGAGGAAGCAGATGTACGTCAGAGAGTGAATGAAGGTTGCAAAGTGTTTGGGGCAGTTAAGGGAGTAGTAAAAAATAGAGGGTTGGGCATGAATGTAAAGGTAGTTCTATATGAGAAGGTGATGTATGGATCAGAGTTGTAGGGAATGAAAGTGACGGAGAGACAAAAATTTAATGTGTTTAAGATGAAGTGTCTAAGGAGTATGGCTGGTGTATCTCGAGTTGATAGGGTTAGGACCGAAGTGGTGAGGGTGAAAACGGGTGTAAGAAATAAGTTAGCAGCTAGAGTGGAAATGAATGTGTAGAGGTGTTTTGGGCATAATGAGAGAATGGAAAGTGGCTGTCTGCTAAAAAAGGTGATGAATGCAAGAGTTGATGGGAGAAGTACAAGAGGAAGGCCAAGGTTTGGGTGGATGGATGGAGTGAAGAAAGCTCTGGGTGATAGGAGGATAGATGTGAGAGAGGCAAGAGAGCCTGCTAGAAATAGGAATGAATGGCGAGCGATTATGACGCAGTTCCGGTAGGCTCTGCTGTTTCCTCCGGTTCCTTAGATGACCGCGGAGGTAGCAGAAGTATCGGATTCAGCTTTATGAAGCTTAATCTGTGGTGAAAAAACAGGGAAGGATGGGCTTTGGCACCCTAGCAGTACCATCTGAACTCGGCTGAGTCCCTAGTCAGGCTGGGAGGTACGTAGAGAGTAGAGGTCCCCTTTTTGCTTTGTTTCATTTGTTGATGTCGGCTAACCGACAAAAATTAAGGGAAGTGCCTTGGTATATGTATGTATGATATATGTAAATATATAAAAATGTATATATATATATATATATATATATATATATATATATATATATATATATATATATATATATATATATATATATATATATATATATATATATATATATATATATATATATATATATATGTGTGTGTGTGTGTGTGTGTGTGTGTATCTTTTGTGCTTGAATTGGTACCAATTATATAGTAGTGTAGATCCTGTTGTCCCTTTGAATGAAAATCTAGTCAACATAATTGATAGGCGTATCACTTCTCGTGTGCTGAGGTACTGAGTGAAGGACAAACCGTGGGTCAATGATGATTGTAGACGTGCTTATTTGGAGAAGCAGGAAGCCTATCATCTTATATGAAATCCCAAGCAGACTGGAATAGGATTTTGCATGATCTTTTGTGCTTGAATTGGTCACAATTATATAGTAGTGTAGATCCTGTTGTCCCTTTGAATGAGAATCTAGTGAACATAATTGTTAGGCGTATCCCTTCTCGTGTGCTAAGGTACTGAGTGAAGGACAAACCATAGTTCAGTGATGATTGTAGATGTTCTTTGGAGAAGCAGGAGGCATTTGGAATGGTAACAGATCAGTTTTGACCTGGAACAACTATACTCACCTTCGAGCTTTTGCTCAGAGAGTTTATGCCTCAACTGAAAAGTAGTAAAATTTAACCATAAAAGAATTCTTTCTGGTACAACTCAGCAACATGAATGGTGGTCTACCCTTAAATCTGCACTCTTTGGTGTAGATGCAACAGTTCCTCCTTTACTTAAACCAGAGGACTCGGTCACTCACTGTCCAAAGGAAAAGACAACCCTGTTGGCTGATGTTTTTGACAGTAAACAGAGTAATGAAAAACTTGAAGTTCCTCATTCCTGTTTTCTTGAGGCTAAACCTACTAGTTTAGCTTTTCGATCTCGTGATATTAAAGCTCTGTTGATGGACCTTGATGCTTATAGAGGTGTAGACCCAAATGTCATTTTTCCTTTGTTTTTTTATAAAGACAGCAGATTTCTTAGCTCCAAAGTTATCTGTTATTTTGTGCAAGTTAGCAAGAAGAGGAGCTTTGAGCACTTGATGGCGAATTGGTAATGTTACTCCTCGATGTAAATGTGTTTGTGGTAGCTCAAGTCCCACTGATTACCGCCCAATTTCCTTAACTCCCATATTATCTACAGTTTTTGAATGTCTTCTGGCAAAAGGTCTTAATAGGTTTGCTGAAGGTAATCATCTATTCCCTAGTTTTCAATTTGGTTTTCGTAAAAGCCTTGGAGCATGTGATGCCCTGCTTACAATCTCCAATGCTGTACAGAAATTTCCTTGATTGTGGTCAGGAAGTTCGTATGATTGGC